>NC_064622.1:288560583-288725583 GCF_023898315.1 Schistocerca nitens
TGACTGAGCTGTCCCTGACAACCGCCTCGGGTACTTGTAGGCATGCTGTTTGAATATTGTCCTACACTATGCTTGCCATAGTGGCCTGACTCATGGCCAATGTGGGCTGTAGGTGTAGTAACTGCTCGGTCAGTTACTACACCCCTTTTTCTGTGAGTGGGCGGGCAGCAAGGGTGGCGGGGGGGGGGGGGGGGGGGGGAAGACCAGGTGTCTCCATATATGATGTGACAAAAAATATGTGAATGGCAGTTGTGGCAATTCTGGGGAGGCACTCAAAGGTCCCAGACGTTACCAATCTGCCTGGACTGGCATGTACAGATGAAACTGAGTGGGACAAATGCACCCCCACTGCCCACCGACCCCAGGATGACCACTGGACAGGACCAGTGACAGGAGGGCAGGAGCCCTCTGGTTGTCGGAGTACACAATGAGCTGCAGCTGCACAGAAAGCAACAATGGTGGACTGTGTAACTGGACACCCTCTGCCAACATTACCCTTTTTTATATAGAAATAGCCAATGCCAAAAAATACTTTCAAATCTTGAATAGGTTAAAATTATCTCAGCTGTTTCTCTAAAAGAATTTCATATGATTTTGTATACAATGTATTATATTTCAGGCTAAAATGTATACAAAGAAATTAAATTGTTACAATCGATACAGCTAAAATTCTTCCTCTTTTAGATATATTTGAAATTACAAAATATCTGGCATATTTAAAATTCATATTATTAATTGCACAATCTAATGCTAATTATTAAATTTATTTCTGGATTCATTTATAAAATAATGATATAGCTTGGTGAAGAGTCTTCTTTTGTCAAGAAAGTTTTTAAACCTTTTTGTTTGGTTAACTCTTTGGAATATTGTTAGTACCGCAGAATGTAAGTAATAGTGGGCATGCCTCTGATAGAAACAGATGTGTTTTTATATCTGCCAATAACAATGTAATTTGTGCTGTTACAGAAGTGGAAATTGTAAAGATGGTGTAATATTGAAAGAACATGACAAAAAGTGAAATTCATCATTAAGACAGGCAAATCTTCAAACATTATTATGTCAACTGTAACCCATAAAAGTTAAAGAAATTTTAGCTTCAAGAATCTACCCCTAGATGTGACTGCAGGCAACAATGAGAAAATAAAGATGTAAAAAAGTTTTTTTGTGTATCTTACACCTCTCAAAGCTTTTGAAACTAATGAAGAGACTGAAAAATTTAATGTTGATCTGTGGGAGGGTAAGATTACAACTGGAGAGGTGAGGCAATGGAGACCTGGCTTCTGGCCCCATTAACAGCAGCACAAGTTTAGTGCAGTGGGAGGTGGTGGCACCAGCTGCAGAAAAGAAACCCTGCTGTCTGAGAGAGAGAAGGAGGTGGGGAAGGAGGAGGCACAGAAAGACCTTCTTTCTCCACCTGAGAATAATGTAACTGGGCAAAAATTAGTGTTTTCAATTCTGAATGGCGATGGGGCAGGACTGCCCCCCACCTCATACTGCAACACAACGGTAACCAGGAACAGATGTTTGCTGGGTTGAAATGTTGCAAGAGATTACGGAGTGAATACTATCCTTAAGCTGCAGAAAAGCATGCTCACAGGCCGCAGACCACTGTCCAAAGAAACAGTTGCAAGAGTTGGGCAATAGAAGCTGCTCTGGGGATACATTTGTTATAGTATGCCACACTGTTGAGGAAAGCCTTAAGTTCTCATAGATTAAATGGACGGTACTAAGCCCTAATGGTGGTGACATGTTACATGGAGCACATGCCCTGCAAGGAAATTTCATGACCCAAATAAACACTGGAAGGCTGGATAAAGCGAGACTTCGTGAGATTACATTTGACAATAGTAAATAAATAATGTAAGTCAGGTAGGTGATACCTCTTTGTGGCACCTGTCATGACAATATCATCATGATAATTAATGCAATGAGAAACTATCATCATAACTTGTTCTAAAAACAGTTGAAAGATGGCAGGGTCACTAACGATGCCAAACATTAGCTGTTGATACTGACAGAAGCCAAAAGGTGTATTAGCCACAAGAAACTCTGATGCCTCTTCCAATGGAATCTGAAGGTAGTCTTTGGCCAAGATAATTTTCAAAAAGAATTGACATCAGCCAAGTTTGAGAGAAACTCTCTGGGTGGGACAGGGGTGAGTGTCTATGTGCAGTAACAGTGACCCTGAAGTTACCATAGAACCAAAGCTGACTGGATGCCTTCTCTACAATCATTAAGGTCATAGCCCACTCACTTGAAGAAATCAGTTTAATCATTCCCAATGATGTTAAGCAATCCAGCTCTGTCTTAACCTGGTCACATAAAGCCAGTACCAGTGGCTGCCCCCAAAATAAGTGAGGCCTGATGGAGGGTTTGAGGGCAATGTGTGCTGCGAAATTGTTTGCACAATCTAACGCTGGGGCAGATATATCCAAAACCACAGGGCACACGGAATCCAGTTCATGGTAAGGCACTTAGTTTGACATGAGATGCACAACATCCGCAACAGAAAAACATAAAGTAGCAAAGACATCTAACCTAAACCCATTTTCAGTACTCCTTTTGCTAACCACCAAGTATTGTAAATTGCGTCGGCTGCAAATTAGCCAAGAACAGGAGTCTGCCGTTTATTATAAAGGCCTTACCAACCAACGCTTGATGTATGTCATTCATGCTGCATGAAACAAGAGGGGCACACAGGAAGTGACATTCACTGTTCCCGCTACCGGTAATAAGCTTGTCCCTGTTGGCCCAGTTGACTTGTTTGTACTGCAGCTACTTCCTCTTCCCGCAGTGGGTTAGGCTCTATGTCCCAGGGCTGGATGCTGTCAACAGTGGTAACATCACTCAATGTCTCTCATAGGTGGCTCGTAGCATGGGATACTTCAAATGACTGTGTAATATTCAAAACCTCTTCTAAGATAAGGACCTCAAATCGTAGGGAAAGCTGACACACCTCCTTATATGGGGGTCAGATGAATGTCTGTGTCTCTGACCACCATGCCTGCAAAAGGCTCCTGAAACTTATTTTCGAAAAACCGACACTTATGATGAGAATGTGGAGATCAGCTGAGCAAGCTCAATAGGTTTTCTGCAGCTGTTTGCAGACAGTTGGTAGAAATCAACACACAAAGCGATCACATATGTACACTTGTGGTGATAAGAGGACAGCAAATTACACATATCATCAAAAGAAAGCAACACTGGTTCTTGCAATGGAGCTAACTGGCAGAGTACATGATACATATGAGAGGGTAAAGTACGAAAAGAGCATAACAAGTCTCAGTCTCAACCACCTGGAATATCACGAAATGTTCGCAAAGCTGCTTCTCATAAGCACCTCAGTTTTTCATGGATTTCTGCAAGGGAGAAATGGTGGCAGGTGAACAACTGGCAACTGAACGTGGGTCAACATAGGCAACAACTTTCCAACACAAATGTATGCGCCTGCTGTTGTTGCACTGCAGAAGAGACTAAAATAAAGCCTGCATGAAAGAGGCAAATGGCAGAAAAACCACAGAGTCCAAAACACATGAAAATTCAACCCTCAAATCTGACACTTGTGTTCTAATTAGGAACACAAGAAAATACATGGCTGTAAGAGAGACACAATTTATTGGGTCACAGTATCAATGAAAATACAATATACCCCGCTTTTATGTTCCCGCAATTAATGTTTTTGCACTGTTTACATTTTTTATTGGTCCCATCAAATTTCGTATGCCCACAATGTTAATTTGCACCTGATTTTGCGTCAACATATTCATAATTTTTCTGCAATTTACACATTATGAAAAACTGTTTGTGGAGGAAAAATGTCACTAGTATGATGTTGGCCATCCAGTAGTGTTTACAAATATTATGCGGTTAAGTTTCTTGACACCAGAGCACTCTGCTCAGCGAATCTGAACCGGTAAATGGAACAAATCGTGCTGTATCTCCTGCTGCTGCCAAGCTCTACTTGGCATGGTCGCTGATGGGAGTAAATATGTTCATTCGGATGAAGACCATCACAACCATTACCAAACTGTCTCTACTGCGCAAAAGCAGTTTCATGATTGTTGTGATCATCGTGACACCTTTGTCGAACCATATTTAGTGTGTTTCAGCATCTGGCCTCTTGGAGCGCTAGTTGACACCGTCATTCACTTTGCGTAGCTCAAATGTTTTTAGTTTAAAAATAGCGCTGGTTACATATTTTATTCATGCTGAGCAAACCTTTTTCGAGAATAGAAATGGGCAAAGTCATTCATCCTTGGGAACTAGTTCACTGGTGATCACTGTTTTTTGGGAACCATTCATTTTTACTAGTTGACCGTTCATTGTGCTTGGTATACGGTTCTTATGGAAAACTGAAAATTAGTAGCATAGCTGAATGAAGATGGAAGGCACCAAGAGGGGGCATTTGCCCCCCCCATGGAGTACAGAGCATTTATTCATAACAGAATTCTCACACACTCATAATTTTCGTAATTCTGCAAAACATCTCATTTAGCAAACTGTAGTGTTATGTGGCTGATTGCTGGGAAATAATATAAGGTGGCACACGAAAAACAACCCCCGAGTACAGACTGCTCGCCAATTACGCATGAGTTGTTGACAGCTACAAGCAGAAGAGATGAACATGTAATACCTGTACCACTGAAATAATACTGCCACATAGAAGAAGGTGTAATTAGATGAATCATAAACACTAACTTCACTTAATGAATCTTTATTCAGTATTCAGCACTTGCATGTACAAGAGTGCAGAGTGAACTGCCTATGGCCAGAACACATACAGTATATATACAGCTACAGAATATTCCAGTACAACGATTCTTGACATTTGTGGATACTTCTAGAATGTACTTGAACCGAATATAGAAATAAAAATTGTACAGTCCAGCTGAGCTTTGAACTCACACCCTCCATTCAACAGTTTAGTATCACAACCACTACACCACAGTGATACTCAGCTTCTACTGTGACATTGCTCCCTCCTTAAGAGAACAGTGTCTCAGTGTTACGTCCTCCTAGTCTGGGAGCAAGTCATCAGTCCTGCGTACTTCGATGCCCAATGACTGATGCTCACCCTGGTGGTGATCTTCTTAGAACTTCCTTTGCCACTTAACTCTTTGTCACTTTCCCTCTTGTTGCCTGTCGCTGGAGCTTCGAATTTGCCCTGGATGGCAGGATCCTTGTAGGGCCTCATTCGAAGGATGTGGACCGTATCTCTGATCTTTCGTAGTCTTTTGTCGGGGTCGAAATCTTCAACTTCATAAGTAACATCAGACAACCGTCTTACAACCTTATAAGATCCAAAGTAGTGCCTGAGGAGCTTCTCACAGAGACCAACCTTCCAAACAGGAGTGAAGATCCAGACGAGGTCACCAGGCTGGTAGACAACAGGGCAGTGCATCACATCATACCTTCGGCGATCGTTTTCTTCAGCCTGCAGCATACGGAGTCGAGCTAACTGCCGAGCTTCCTCAGCTCTGGTTAACACCTGGCCGATGTAGTTGTTGTTCACGTCATCAGGATGTAACGAAAACATTGTATCCATCATTGTAGTCGCCTCATGCCCATGCACCAGGAAAAATGGCGTAAATCCTGTGGTGTCTTGTTTGGCCGTGTTTTAGGCAAACAACACGAAGGGTAGCATCTCATCCCAGTTGCTCTGCTCAGCATTGACGAACACTGATACCATGTCGGCCAAGGTCTTATTAAGGCGTTCAGTAGTTTGCGGATGGTAGGCAGTCGCCATGTGATGAGTAATGTTGCACCGATGGCTTATGTCTGTCACAAGATTCGATTGAAAAACTTTCCCTCAATTCGTAATTAATGACCTTGGGGCACAGGTGTTTTATTACAATATTTTACATGATGGATTTCGCTACCTTGGATGCTTTGGATGTTTTCAAGGCTTTTGTAATGGCATAGCATATCAGATAAACAGTGCAAACATTAATCCATTTATTGCCACTAGCAGACACTGGAAATCGTCCGAGGTCAATCCCAACACACTAGAAAGCTGTTTCCGCTGGTGGAATTGGTATGAGTCAGGCAGGTGGTTTCTGAGGAACTGCCTTTCACCTCTGGCACTCTATACAGTGCGACACATAGTGATGGACACTCCTGAATAAACCTGGCCAGAAAAATCTCTTGTGCACTCTATCGTAGGTCTTAATAAATCCTAAATGTCTGACCTCAGGTGTGTCATGGAATTTCTGTAGAACATCTAAGCACATGTGTTTAGGAATCACTGGTAGCCACCTCTTTCCAAACGCATCAAAGTTTTTCTTGCAAAGTAAACCATTAACTACCTTAAATTGTCCTTTCACATACTCTGACCAATTTAAGGCAAGCATAATTTGAGATATCTTGGCATCCTTCTTCTGCTCAGCAGAGAGATCCTAGAGTGCAGCAAGAGAGTCACTATCTTCATCAAAGTCACGATGGCCTTGCACAGGGTTTCTTGAGAGACAGCCGGCATCTCGGCATTTTCTTCCACTTTTGTGCACTATGGTAGTGTCATATTCTTGAACATGTAGTGCCCACCTGGCGAGTCGTCCTGTTGGACCCTTAAGACCTGTCAGCCAACAAAATGAGTGACAGTTTGTAACAACTGTGAATGGCCTTCCACAGAAATACTGTTGAAATCTGCACATGGGCCAGATCAAAGCAAGACATTCTCTTTCTGTAATTGTGTAGTTTCTCTTGGTTTTTTGTGAGTGTTCTAGAAGCATAGGCTATAACCTTCTTTTTTTCCATCGAAAATTTCCACCAGAACAGCATCGATCCCATACCCACAGGGATCTGTAGGTGCTCTCTCATCATACAGACCAAGCACAGGGTCAGTCGTCGGAGCTTTTCACAGCACATCGAAAGAATCTTGTTGAGCACCACCCCCGATAAATTTAGCATCAGCTTTTAACAACTCTTTGAGTCGCATGGCGTTCATACGAATGTCTTTGATAAAACGACGCTAATAAGAACACTATAGGAGGAAGCTTCTCACATTTCTAATACTTTTAGGAATAGGAAATTCTGTTATAGATCTTACCTTTTCTGTGTCTGGCCACACATCTTCATTTGACAGAAAGATTTCTTTTGCTCTCAAGAATCTCATTCCTGGATTAAGTTTCAGTCCACCTTGTTGGAGACTCTTAAGAACAGCCCTCAGTCTTTTTATATGTTCATCAAATGTCTCTGAGAACACTATAATGTCATTTAAATAACAAAGACATATCGTCCACTTCAGGTGACTTAGAAGATTATCCATCATCTGTTCAAAAGTTGCTGGTGCATTACACAAACCAAACGGCATTACCTTAAACTCACACAGGCCCTCAGGGGTGATGAATGCAGTTTTATCATGATCAGTCTTATCTACGTCGGTCTGCCAGTATCCTGAGTACACGTCCATGGTTGAGAAAAAGTTAGCCCCCTTCTGACAATCTAGTGTGTCGTCAATTTGTGGAAGAGGATTGACGTCCTTTTCAGATATCTTATTAAGTTTCATGTAATCAACACAAAAGCGCCAACTGCCATTCTTCTTTCTGACAAGGAACACTGGTGATGACCATGGGCTCTGCGAAGGCTGAATGATGTCATTCTTCATCATTTTCTCTACCTCATTGTGAATTATTCGACATTCCATTGCTGACATATGGTATGCTCTCTGGCTTATTGGTTGATGGTCTCCAGTGCTAATTCGGTGCTTCACCATCGATATGTCTATTTCAGAGAACTCTTGAAGAATGGCAAGTAGCTTCTTCTGTTGTTTCTTAGTGACATCTGGTGATAGTCGATCTAGAAGATCTTGTCTCGTAGTTGTAGTGCTAATTTTGCCCACAGGCTCGACATGGGAGGTTTCTATGACGCTCAGCTGTTCTTCAATTAACGGCTCAGCGTTTGCTATGCACATGCATCTTGTAAGGATCTGCGGATTTGGCAACAGTTAACTATCCACAATTCACCGAATCTGTTCTTAAATGAGACAACAGAGGCTGGGATGACCAAATTATTCTTCAGTGGTATGCTTCTCTTACATTCCACTACAAGATCCATGGGTTGATGCTTGCATGACACGTGACAGTTAACTTTCTAGCGCTGACTGCAGGAATGATCACTTTATCCAGCACACATAGTCACCACACACTTGAATGTGCATCTTCCTGCACAGAGTATCTCATCTCATCTAGCATAATATTTGAGCAACCACAATCTATAATTGCCAGAGAAGCTTCCAAAAAGTCCCATCTGAAAATGACATTATGACTACACTCTTGTAAGACAATGAATTCTAAGGGCTGTGTAAGGCCACTTATACCCACACGAATGGTAGATCTTCCTGTACATTTTACGTATTTCCCATTAGCCGCTTTCAGTAGAGATGTTTTGTTGTCGATGAATACTGTTTTCTGCAACTGGCAACGGTACTTTTCTGAAAGGACTGAATATGATGCTCCAGAGTCCACAAGAGCTTGGGCTGATAGGCCATCCATGAGGATATCAACGTAGTTTCTTATCAATTGTAGTGATCAATAGCGGAGGATTTCTCTTCGGCGGCCTCACTTCCCAGGAAGGTTGTACCCTATAGTTTTCCAAGTTGCGGCGGCTAGGTGATCAGGTGTAGCTTCTAAATGGTGATGGAGACCTTGATCGGTGTGTTGGGGAGTGTCCTCTCCAGTGGCTAGCTTGCAGCGATGGTGACCTATGTCGTCCTGGACCTGCATCTTCTCGTTCATCTTCGTTGTCCTGGAATTGGCGTAGGCTAAGATCGGTCTGCTGTCTTCTGGCGTGGGTGTCAGCAAATATCCGTCGCTGTTCTCGACAATAGTGCACCACATGTCCCAGTTGTCCACAGTGGAAACATACTACTTGGTTATTCTGGGTCCTCCAGATGTCAGTCTTTCTTGGAGCCAAAACAGGTTCCTCATGAGGCATTGTACGGATGTAACTCTGCCTGGTTCTCGACTTTTTCACCATTTCAAAGGGAAATGAAGGCCGAGAGATTGGGTTCAATGTCTGTTCCACTTCCTCCCTTATGACCTCTTGAAGCGTCTTGGTCTTTTGCTCGCTGTGCAATCCAAGTACATCCAAGTGCCTTCTGAACTTCCTCTCCCACTGTCTGACAAAGAACACTTGTGAAATCA
Organism: Schistocerca nitens; assembly: GCF_023898315.1. Taxonomy (NCBI): domain Eukaryota; kingdom Metazoa; phylum Arthropoda; class Insecta; order Orthoptera; family Acrididae; genus Schistocerca; species Schistocerca nitens. The sequence continues at coordinate 288,569,724 of NC_064622.1, forward strand.
GTTGCTTCCTCCATCACAGACATAGATATGACACTTGGAAGCCATTCAAACTTTTTGTGGGTAGTTCTTTTTTTATGCATTGTCTCGATAACTGGCACCATTTTATCAAGTCATCTGCTGTTGAAACCAACTTCAGGAGTAGGGCTTGATACATGTACTCAGCAACACCCTTCATGAGATGTGCAACCTTATCTTCCTCCTTCATTCTAGGATCCACTATTTTACACAGCTCCAAGATGTCTTGAATGTAGGATGCTGTAGTTTCTCCTGGATGCTGTGCCCTGCACTTTAATTTATCTTCAGCCTTGCACTTCTGTCGTCGTGTGTCACTGAAATACTTGCTCAGTTCCGCCTGGAATACTTCCCAGCTTGTGAACCTCTCTTCGTTGTTCTCATAATATTGCTTGGCAGTGCCCTCCAAGTAGAAAAATTCGTTAGCCAAACACACGGTGTCACCCCGTTTGTTAAATTTGGCTATACATTCATATACCTTCAGCCACTTGTTTGGATCTTGGCCATCGTCACCAGAGAACCCAGAAGGATGACTCATGTGGTGGCACACAGTTGCTGTCATCGTAATGTCCTCTTCTTCTTCTGTCTCTGACAGATTGCAATCTTACCAGAGAACCCAGAAGGATGTCTCATGTGGTGGCACACAGTTGATGTCATCGTAGTGTCCTCTTCTTCTTCTGTCTCTGATAGATTGCAATCTGTTGAATATGGCTCGAACTCGGGTTTCTAGCCATGTAAACGGTGGCTCTGTTGTGGCCTGATGGAAGCCACTATGTTGTCGATAATGTGCGCTATCGTAAGTTCCAATACCCAGCATCTCCACCAGAACAATGTCACGTAGGAGAAGGTGTAATTAGATGAATAACGAACACTAACTTCACTTAACGAAGGTTCATTCAGCACTTGCACATACAAGAGCGCAGAGTGAACTGCCTCCGTCCAGAACACATACAGTATATATACAGCTACAGAATATTCCAGGACAATGATTCTTGACATTTCTGGATACTTCTAGAATTTACTTGAACTGAATATAGTAATTAAAATTGTACAGTTCAGCTGAGTTTTGAACTCACGACCTTTCATGCAACAGTTAAGTATCGTAGCCACTACACGACAGTGCAGTCAGCTCCTGCTGTGACATTATTGTAGATGTTATCATATTGTCTTTACAAAATGTGACACCATACACTTGATTACGAAGTGCAGGCTTCATTCAGTTGTAAGTTGATCTGCCTTCCATAACAATAAACATACTATTTTATCTTGGATAAAAAAAAAGACGGAAAATGGCCACTTGTGTGTGCCGTGCCAACGTCCTTGTAGTAACAAAAAAAATCTTGCCTTTTTACAAGTATTTCTTCTGCTGTTTATCGAAATTTTGAAGTAAGCTGATAGGTCATTTTGTTACGTGAAAAGATGTATGTATTACATGCCACATAATTTTTAAGTGATTTACATAATTATAAAATACATTTTAATTACCGGTCGTAGATGCTCAATAGAATATGAAAAGAACCAGAAGTTCATAGTTCAAAAAAGGTTTGAAACAGATCTAGAATGGACATGCAAAGTGAATGAAACAAACAACAACTCGAGACGGAACTGCGACCTGTGGCCATGCAAAGAAGGACAAGTCCGGCTGAGCAAGACTGAGACCGAGACCAAGACAGACGGGAAAGGGACTGAGGCTGGAATGAGACTGGATGACGTGCTGTTTGGGAACGAGACCAACCGTTTCCTGTTCCTGGGAACTATACGTAGAAAGCCGCAACTGAAGTGAACTATGAAAGACAACCAAGGCTGGAACAAGACCAGCCGACTCCGGTAACGAGACCGGTCATTTCCCATTCGCGGGAACTATAAGTAGAAAGCCGTGACTGAAGTGAACTGTGAAAGACAGTTCCTTAGAATTCATTCCTCGCTCGTTCCATTCATCTTGGTGAACCGTTCCTTTGGACCCATTAGTTCACGAATTTATTCTTGTTGTCAAGTGCATTATTTACATATGTATTTTTTGTGATGTTACACAAACAAACAATGTGAGTGATAGTGTGTGTGTGTGTGTGTGTCTGTGTGTGTGTGTGTGGTTTTCTACATAAATGATGATGAACAGTACCTGATAACCTCAAAAAGACGACTGCAGTGCAAGAGATGCAGAATAACACACATTCCAACACCACACAAAATATATATTTGCACTTGACAAAGAGGAAAAATTCTCAAAACATGTCATGCTAAGCATGAAAGAATACATAACTAGTGACATATTGCATTATTTAAATGACGAATGACAGATGCAGGCTTTCAAAAACATCAATTATGACGTATGGCATTGAGTCAAATGTTCCTACTTCCCAGACAGTTGTCAGTTCCAGTTATATCAGTGGTTTTTATTAGATAATAAACCTTCATTAGATAATAAACAAGTCTCTGACAAGTCTTTTATGCCTGTTATGTACATATATCACATATAAAGTGTAAGGGGGTTTCCTATCATGTTACTTTTACAGATTAAAATGGTATTTCCCACATTTTACATTTTAGTGCATTTAACACAATTTTTTGAAGTCCCTTGAAAAGTATAAAAGCAGGGTTTCACTGTAGCTTACACATCTCGAACACTCTTACCAACAGAGGACCTGGAGACCCGTGCATGCCCTTATAAAAAGTCTCTCCACGTCAGGTGTCACTGGTATAATGCTGTGCTCACACGGCAGAGCTGTGTGAGGGAGGCCGATGACCAGGCTGCCCCTATTGGCAGCCGCCTCGAGTAGCTGTGGGCATGCTGTTTGAATGTTGGTGTGCACTACACTTGTTGTAGCGGCCCAACTTGCATCAGTTGTGAGCGGGTGGTGTAGTATCCAGTGAGTTACTACAATTGGCTGTGCCCTTTTTAAAAGAACTATCCTGGCATTTACCTACAGCAGTTTAGGAAAATCATGGAAAACCTACATCTGGATGGCCAGACAGGAATTTGAACCATTGTCCAAAATAACTCTAGTCTCTCAATTGCTACTCTAGAATAAAAAGTACATTTTGCAAAGCTGGAAGTGTAAATCCTGTGATAACTTCATCTAAATATGAAGAAAATTTGACTAAAAACTTTAAAACACATGACAGGTACATGCAGACACAATTAAATGTTTAATGTTGACTAATACAAACAAAACGTTACAAAAATAGTTTTACTAAAAGCAAGTGAAGCTAAAATAAAATGAAGTTCAAAAATTATACAGAAAAAATAACTGTCTACAGTATCATATAAACTGCAGATATAACAAAAATAAATTTTCTAAACTACAAGACACAAAAATGTCACAAACAAATTGCACTTTCAGAGTAGCTTTTGTTGTAATACACATTAAAATATTTCAATAGGTCCTGAATTTTTTTGTCTTGGTACCGAAAACTAGATCTTATTTTTTAAAAAAGGTACAAGAGAAAGTTGTGAGACAAAGAACTGGTCATGTTTACTAACCTCAACATAATCCTTCTGGCAATTGGTGCTGTTTTCCAGTTGAAAGCGCTCAATAAAAGTAAGATTAACATGATAGCCATCAGGAATACGAATATCCCAATCACATTCACTGTTACTTGGGTACTGTTTTGGATAGTTGGGAGACACAAGTTCTCGGTTGTTATCATGTAGGATTCCACCACAGCCTGAAATTTACAGAGTAGTATTTTACTAAAAGAGCTACCATACAGTTAAATACTGATAATGGATATCTAACCAATATATATAAACTAACAAAGGGGGATGATTGATTACATTATACTAGTTAACAAAATACTATAGTTACCAAAATAATTATGAAATTGGCCTAATGCACTACCCTGTATGCCATTGTTGTCATAGCTGAGCATACGTAATGTATCAGCATCATTTTTTTCTCTTCATACATCATATCCACAGAAGTAATTACAAAATAACTCATTTTTTCTAATTTTCTCATAACGATTGACAGTCAAGATGTATGTGAAAAGATTTAATATGTTGAAATTTTGGCATTTAAATGGTGTACATAACCTTCCTATAATGTCTTCCACAGAAGATTGTTAAAGGTGTTGCACTCACTGTTCAAAAGAAAACATGGAAATGGCAACAGGCTAAAGTTATTAGAAATTCGTAAATCTGTACTGGATTGATATACGAAGCATACAACTGTCATACCTCAACAAAAGATTCTGCCAAGAAACTGAGAAAAGTCTTGGCCTACATAAAATCACTAAGCGGGTCTAGGGCTTTTAGCCCATCACTCTTTGACCAGTGTGCTATGACAGTAGAATACAATCATTCATGCAGGAGAATCATACAAACATGTCATCATTTTGCAATTGTGGAGCCTCCTTTATGGAGGACATACTAATAGGCATCCCTGGCACAGAGAAACAACTGAAAAAGTTAAAAGCAAATACATTCCCAGGTCTGGATGGCACTCCCAGTTCTGTTTTACAAAGAGTACTCTGCAACACTGGCCTCTTACTTAGCTTCCATTTTTCATGAACCTCTTTCCCAGCACAAAGCTCCAAGCAACTGGGAGGAAGCAAAGGGTAAAAGATCAGACATTCACAATTACAGATCAACATCCTTAACTTCAGTTTGCCGCTGGATTCTTGAGCATATTCTCAGTTCGAATTTTATAAATTTTCTTGAGATTGAAAAACCCCTGTCCACAAATCAGCATGCTTTTAGAAAGCATCACTAGTTTGAAATTCAGCTTTTCCTTTCCGTGCACGATATCTCGCAAACTATGGATAAGGGCAACAGGCAGATTCCATATTCCTATCTTTATGAAAACATTTACCACTGTGTCCCACAGCTGAATGTTAACAAGGGTATGAACATGTGGATATATTCCCAGATATGTGTGTGACTCGAAGACTTCTTAAGTAACAGAACCCAGTATGTTGTCCTCAACGGTGAGTGTTCATCAAAGACAAGAGTCCCCCAGGGAAGTGGGATAGGACCACTGTAATTTTGTATATATAATTTCTCATATACATGAAAGATCTGACAGGCAAGGTGAGCAACAATGTGTGGCTGTCTGCTGATGATGATGTGGTATATGGGAAGGTACGCCACTGATTGACTGAGAGGATACAAGATGACATAGACAAAATTTCTAGTTGGTGTGACGAATAGCAACTAACTGTAAATGTAGAAAAATGTAAGTTAACGCAAATTACCAGGAAAAGCAAACCTGCAATGTTTCAATACAGCATTAGTAGTATGCTGCTTGACAGAGTAATGTTGATGAAACACTGCAAAGTTATTTGAAATAGAACTAATATGTAGGGAAGGCGAATGGTCACCTCTAGTTTATAGGGACAATTTTAGACAAGTGTTGTTCATCTGTAAAGGAGACAACATATAGGACACTAGTATGATCCATTATTGAGTGCTGCTTAAGTGTTCTGGATCTGCCCGAGAGCGGATTAAAGGAAGACATCAATGCAATTCAGAGGCAGGCTGCTAGGTATGTTACCAGTAGTTCCTAACAACACATAAGTATTGTGGATATGCTTTGGGAAGTCAAATGGGAATTGCTGGATGATAGGTGATGTTCTTTTTGAGAAACACAATTGAGAACATTTAGAGAACTGAAATCTGAAGCTGACTGCAGAATGATTCTACAGCTGCCAACATATATTTTGCATAAGAACCACAGAGGTAAGAGCAGAGAAATTAGGGCTTGTGTGGAGGCTTGCAGACAGTTGTTTTACCCAAGCTCTACTTGTGAATGGAATAGGAAAGAAAATGACTAGTAATGGTACAGGGCACCCTTCACCAGGCATCATACGGCAGCTTGCTGAGTATGTATTTAGATATAGAAGCATTTCTGTGATACATGAGATGTGACTAAACATACTGGAATGATGCGGCTGCGGTATAAACCATTTTTATCACTTCTGCTGGGTTTAACAGATGAAATAGTGAACGCAGCAGACAACTGAAGAGATAAAAAGAAAGTCAAGGAGAGATCCTTTTCTAAACAAAGGATATTAAATTTAATTGACAAAACAAAACAAAAAATGCAAAAATCTGCAAACAAAGCTGGCAAAAGGGAACACAGATGCCCAGAAATTGAGAATGACAGGAAGTTCGAGATGGCAAGGCAGGAATGGCTTGAGTGGAACTGAAAACCTACTGAAGCATGCATTACAATGGGAAAAATAGGTGCTTCCTACAGGAAAATTAGAGAAACTTTCAAAGAAGAGAGAATCAGTTTTCTTGCATCAACGGCACCATACTGCAGAAAAAGCAAGACAGATTAGTGAAAGGAAGATATGGAAGAGCTATGCAAAGGAAGTCAAGTTGTAGACAACGTTATGGAAATGGATGAGGAAGTAGATGAAGATGATATGAGAGTTATGAAATTGTGAGAAGAATTTGACAAAGTGCCGAGGCACATGCTGAAACAAGGTGCCTGAAATAGAAAACATTCACTTCAGATTATTAAAATCCTTGGGAGAATCAATCATGACACAACTATTCCACCCAGTATATGGGTTATATGAGACACGTGAACTTCCCTCAAACTTCATAAAGAATGCAATAACACCAATTACAAAGAAGAATAGTATTGACAGTTGTGAATATCACAGAATCATTAGTTTGTAAATACTGATACAAATTGTTCACAAAAGACTGGAATACATGTCAGAAAATTACCTCACAGATCAGTTTAGGTTCAGGAGAAATTTGGGAACATGTAAGGCAGCATGACACTGTGACTTATCTTAGAATAGTGACTAAACAGAGGCAAACTTTTGTTTGGTGTATTTGTATATTTAGAGAGAGCTTTTGCCAAAGCTGGCTGGAATACATTCCTTGAAATTCTGATGGCAGCAAGGATAAAATCAGGGAGAGAAAGGTTTTCCACAACTTGTACTACCAGACAACAAATATAAGAGTCAAAAGACACTGAAAGAGAGCAGTAGTTCAGATGGGTAAGAAAGGGTTATAGCCTATCTCCATGTTATTGAATCTGTACCTTGAGCGAGCAATAATGGAAAAAATGAGGACAAATTTGGAAAAGGAATTAAAGATGAAGCAGAAGAAATCAAAACTTTGAAGTTTACTGATAACATTGTAATTTTGTGAGAGATGAAAAAGGACTTGGAAAATCAGTTGAAAAGAAAATGTAAGTGTCTTGAGAAGAGATCAGAAGACACATTTCAACAAAAGTCAACCAAGAGTAATGGAAGATACTCAAGTTAAATCAGGCAATGCTGAGGGAATTACATTACAAAATGAGACATTAAAAGTAGTACATGAGTTTACTATTTAGGGAGCAAAACGACTGAAAATGGACGCAGTAGAGAGGATACAATATCCAGACTCGCAAAGTCATGAAAAGGATTTGTGAAAAAAGAGATTTATTAATAATGAATATAAATTAGGCTTTAGGAAATCTTTACTGAAAGTATTCATCTGGAATATAGCCTTGTACGAAAATGAACTGCAAAGCACACCATTGTGTAGATGCAGGTTTGGTTTTTCAGGGATTTTTGTAGATCAAAATTAAAGAGAATGAAGAAAAAGAGAAACTGAGATACAAATATATTAAGGAAAGAGCCCAATTGGAAATTAATAAGGCTTACTATGTGGAGAATGGCTAGGAGCACCTTGTCCAAAACTGAACACTGTATGTATCAGCAACAAAGTCTTCTTTCTTCTTTTTCTCTGCATTTATCCTGGAACTTCATGGGTTCAGCATGGTACACAATTGCCCTTCCACTTGCCACATTCATGAAATAAAAGTTGTGGAGGGTCTTTCTAAATATTTTACACTGTCATCTTTTCTGATATTACAATCCATTTCTACTGTCTACTCTGGAATATTATTAGTAACAACACTAACTTGAGCATTGGAATAAATGGTACTCTCTACAGTAAACCTGCCCTTCAAATTTTTATTTACTAAGATTGTAAATTGCCTGTAAACTTTAATATACTGTACCAATGAGATCTTCCATAATAATGTGAGCTATCACATTACCAAGAAAATATGGAAACTAATGCATCAGGTACACTGCGGAAATCGCTGTCACCACCATACAGTCTGGAACAGGATCTTGACTATCACATCTCTATAACTGTCAGAGATAGTCTACAAGAAAACCAATTGCATAGTCAGGAAGTCATGAACATGATTACTGTCCTTTTCCACAATGTGGTGTCATAGGAATATGAAGCAGGGTAATAATAACTCAGTTCCGAATTGTATCAGTTGTTTGGGTTTATATACTTAATACACTGCTGGCCACCGTAAATGCAACACCCTGAAGGAAGCATCCGAATCAAGTGAAATTTACACCATGGGTTTGCAGCGATGAGATATGTAACTGATTAGAATTTCAGTGCAGACGCACATCATGCGCGCCTGTGGCGCCACCTCATAGCGCCATTTAAGGCTTGGCGATTTCGACGAGTGTACGTTCGGCACGTGTGTTTTCCTTGTGGTTGTTTCACAAGACGATCAGTTATGCCTCGTAGACAACAGCGAACATCTTTTGATCAAGTATCCGAGTCCGACAGAGGAAGGATAGTGGCTTACCGAGATTGTGGATTATCATACAGAGAAATCGCTAGTCGTGTTGGACGAAACCAAACAACTGTAATGCGGATATGTGACCGTTGGATGCAGGAGGGTACGACGGACCGACGTGGTCGATCGCATTCACCTCGGTGCACCACTGCACATCCTGATAGGCAAATTGTGCGCATGGCAGTGACGGATTGCTCAGTGACATCCCGAACCATAGCACAGCACATTGAGTCTGTAACGCATCATCTAGTGTCTGCGTGTACCATTCGACGCCGTTTACAGCAGAGTGGTCTGTCCGCAAGACGTCCATTGCTTCGTCTACCATTGACGCAGAACCACAGTCGTCTCCGTCGCCAATGGTGTGATGACAGACGGATTTGGACGGTAGAATGGAATGACGTTGTCTTTACTGACGAGGCGCGCTTCTGTCTGCAGCACCACGATGGTCGAATTCAAGTGTGGAGACACCGTGGAGAGAGGATGCTGGACAGCTGCATTATGCACCGCCACACTGGTCTTGCACCGGGTATTATGGTACGGGGCGGTATTGGATATTACTCTCGCACGCCTCTAGTATGCATTGCCGGTACTTTAAATAGCCGGCGCTACATATCCGAGGTGCTGGAGCCAGTTGTCCTTCCTTACCTTCAGGGCTCGGCCACAGCCATATTTCAACAGGATAATGCGCGTCCACACGTGGCACGCATTGTCCAAAGGTTCTTCGTCAATAATCAGATTGAATTGCTTCCCAGGCCGGCTCGCTCTCCGGATCTTTCGCCGATAGAAAACATGTGGTCCATGGTTGCTCAACAAGTGACCCAGATTACATCCCCAGCTGCCACACCAGATGATCTTTGGCAACGTGTGGAAGCTGCTTGGGCTGCTGTACCCCAGGAACGCATCCAACGTCTCTTTGACTCAATGCCGAGACGTGTGGTAGCGGTGATCTCCAACAATGGCGGCTACTCTGGCTACTGATTCTGGCAGGAACCACATGTCACAGACGTCTGTAAACGTAATCATTTGATACTTGGTCAACATGTTATCTACAAAATAAATCTTGTTGTGCTACCTCTTGTCTTTCTTGGTGTTGCATTTACGGTGGCCAGCAGTGTATGTACATAGAGAAGAAGAAGAAGAAGAAGAAGAAGAGGGAGAAGAGGAAGAGTCAAATGACACTGGAAAACTCTGAATGGAATTTAAATATAGGAAGGAGTACAGCTAATCACTCACTGCATAATTGAGGAGTTGATCACTGACAGGTACATAAACAAGACAGAAGGAAATAAAGGTGAACGTAGCACCAACCTAGAGGTCACTGAAGGTGGAGCATGGTATCAGACTGGAGACGGCAATTTACTGTACCATTTTCAATGGAACCATTGCAGTAATTGCTTTAACTGATTTTGGGACAACATGAAAAATGAAGAACTCAGTGGCCAGATGGAGAGTTGAATCAATGTTCTTCCAAACATGGTCTCTTACTCAGGCAGACAATGTCCGGACTCAAAATTAACTAAAAAAAATCGCATTTTTCCAGCTGGATACCTGTTCTAACTATACTGTGGTACCACAAGGACAACATAGCCATGCAACTTAGCAAAAAGAATGACATAATCTAAAAGCTTAGCAATGATTTATAGCTGGTTTATGTGCCGATTAGCTGCTCACTGTTTCCTTTTCTACAGTAATGCAGAGCATGTAATTGTAAAATAAAACTATTACAAGAGTCTTTCTTGGCAATCTTTTAATTGGGCAATGAGTAGCCCCCATACTTCAGATTGTAACTAGACTTTACAGCAGACTTGAATCAGAGAAGTTTATTTTACATTAAACATGTAAAGCAGTTGTAAGCACATATCCTATTCATGTTCATGCAGAGAGAAACTCTAAAAATGAATTTGTAGCAGTCAGTGAAGGATTCATCAAATGATTTCATCAATTGGGCATGAAATGGCTAACCTGAAATTACTGGAGATGTGTGTAGACTGAAGCCAGGCCCTGAAGGGTTAGGGCCTGTGTGGTATTCAATCCAGACATAGTTGCTTTCTGAAATTACATCTGTTGCAGTGGTTGTACCTGCTGTTAAATGCACAATCTCTGGGGAATCAATGCTTCCTCCATTATGAATGGCAAAATAATGTTCTTCTCCAGGTCCTCCACGAAAGTTCACTTGGTAGAAATGCACCTGTGCTAACAATTATTTATATGAAACACACATCTGAAAACTGAGGCTACAAATTAAATCAGTAAATAGATAGCTATTTTTACTAATAGAAAAAAAGAACAGTTAATGTAAAACCATCAGAACTTTTAACTCAAAATAATTGCTTTAAATATACCCCAAAAGGGAGAGAGATATAGAGACAAAGCAGTGGAAGAAATTGTATTTGGATTAGCAAGTTCAGAAATACCTCCCCCCCCCCCCCCCCCCACCCAAAATTAAGTACTGTAACCTACATCCCTCTGAATCTGCTTATGGTACTCATCTCTTGCTCTCCCTCTACAATGTACACTTCCCACACTTCCCTCCAATACTAAATTGGTGATCCCTTGATATCTTAGCATGTGTCGTAGCAACCAATCCCTCCTTTTAATCAAGTTGTGAGACTAGCTTCTTGTCTCCCAATTCTATTCACTACTTCCTTATTAGTTTCGTGATGTACTCATCTAATCTTCGGTATTCTTCTGTCACACCATATTTCAAAAGTTTCTATTTTCTTCCTGTTTAAACTTTTTTTCATCCGTGTTTCACTTCCATACATGGCTACATTCCAGACAAATGCCTTCATAAAAGGCTTCCTAACACATAAGTCTATATTTGATGTTAACAAATTTCTCTTCTTCGTAAATTATTTTCTTGCCATTGTCAGTCTACATTTTGGCCATCATCAGTTATTTTACTGCCCAAGTAGTGAAACTCATCTAATACTTTTACAGGGTGTATACGTGGACGAGAAAAAAAAAATCCCGGATTTCCCGGTTAAAAATAGAATTTCTCTCGGATGAAAACACACTTTTTCCGTGTTAAGTAGCAGTACAATTTTCCTCGGAACAGTGAAACTTATCAATCCTTTCAGTGGTTGTGGTTTTATACACCGGAGTAGAATTTCCAGGCACTTTAGAAAACGAAACTCAGGGGAAAAAATATGTTTTGGAAAGATGTCTGATGTGAAGCAACATGCATACTGCCTATTTTCGTATTACGAAAGTATAAATTCCAATTCCAATTCCACCAAACACCGCATGTTACTTTCCGAAGGACTGAAATAGAGATTCCGATGCGCTTTTGTAAGCCAGTCGTAGTTTTTAACAACGACATAAATGTCTGATCTTCCGCGCTCGAAAATATTGTAAATGGTCGTACTTCGAAAGTAACGCTTTTCAAAGAACCATTCCGAATATTTTCCCGCGACCTGTTAGATTTGTTTCAGCAGTTGCCAGACACTGCCAGGCGTGGCCGTGCTTGCGCAGCTACAGTGACGCAGGAAGCCCGTTGCTTTCGTACATGTAAAACATTAAAAGATCTTACATTATGTCATAAAAGAAACAAGACATTAGAGGATACTCCAAGAGCATCGGAATTTTGTGAACCACACTAAAATACATCATTCGGCTTAAAGTGCACATTCGTATGTCCATATTCAGATGTAAATTTTCTTGGAGTACCAGTACTGTATTATCTAATGTTTGGTTCCTTATGAAGACATAATGACATAAGTGCTAGAAGATGAAAACGTGAACTTTAAATGCAGTTAACAGTTGAAACTAGTCAATAGTGTGGAATTAAACACTTCATTTCAAATAAATTGACTGCCTCAGCAGAAAAAAAGTAAAATTTCTTTGACAAATCAACAAAAATAACTTCATTGTTCTGCAAGACGCTCAACGGTTGACTGTCAAAAAGGTGGAAAAAAAATAAAATCTGAAACTAACAACATATTTTACCCCTGCGTAATTATGTGAATGTATTTTAATTGACTTGATAGCTCTCGCCTAAGACATCCGTTTTGTTTTCATTTGACGCGAGAGCAATAAACGAAGAGGAAACAGCAAAATCACTGAACGTAAACACGGGTCACGTGGAGACTACCACCTCCCCACTACAACTCAGACTGCTCTGTGCATCAGGTCCGGATCGACGATATTTCCAAACTGGGGCAATACTAGATAGTGGCGCTCCCCCTCCCTCGAGCGTTTGAGGCTGAATGCCAAAAATTTTAAAAAAATCGACTTTTATAAAATATCTTCATTTTGTAGCGCACATATTTCTGAAGAGTCTGATACATGAAACATATATGCTCGAGGGAAAGTGAGACATGTTATTTGGTCTTAAGTGTGCCAAAGTGCAGTGCCATGCCTCTTCACACAGCATTCTTCTGTCGCACGTCTCTGAATTTCGCTCTGTGGAATTCAAACATATAATATTTTGTAATGGGAGTCATCAAACTATATTCAGGACAGTGGAAATTAAAATGTCCTGTGGTGTCTCTCCTGCTCCCAGTCGACCGGTTTGACATCCTGCCCCTCTCTAAAAAAAATCTCGCAACTAATACGGGATGGGATTATTTGTAACCGGCAGAACTAGCTACTCTTCAGAAAATTTGCAGTCTTTACAGCCTATTAACTAATAACTTGCTGTTTTGTGTGACATAAAATTAAATATAGGATACATAAAACAAGTAAAGACAAGTGACAAGCAAGACAGTACACATTTCTTCAGTCCTTAATTTCTCTCTGACCTTGCTGCAGCTTTACATGGTGTCCTTTGCTTTTTGTGAAAGGATCTATTATCTCACCAAACTTCATCAAACGTTTTGCCACTTCAAAAAACGAAATGATGTTGTCTAATACTAAAAAACCTGTTAATACAAATTGAACCCAAGACCAGACGGAATATAATTCACTAAGTACCATATCAAATTCCTATTAGGCCAACTACAAGCAAAAAGTTTTATGTTAGGAAATAGTTTCACTTTCATTCATACTCTCTAGCTTCTGAAGCATTAGATCGAAAAGTAGTAGTACGAAATTTTTATATAAATTTGGAATCGTCATATTCTTCCGTAATTTGTGTGTCCCCCCGTTTCTTCTCCTTCCTTGATCTAACAAACAATCTTTTCATCACTAATTCTGTAACTATTCCTGCTAGTGTCAAAAATTATTCTCTGGTTAACTTCACTAACCCTGCCACAATCACCAGTTTAGTTAACCAGCATTTATTCTCCGGTTAGGCGTTATTACGTGTTCGTGCAACGCGTTTTCCGCACTACTCCCAAAATAGAACTTTGGCGGCTGCTAGCTGGGGACTGTATAACTGGCCCTTAGTAGAGTGGCGGTCTGGCCAAAAATTTTCTGTCAAAATTTCATTTTCTTGGATATACGGAGGAGACAAGACGCAATATTTGTTGCCTGTTATTCCTTTTATTCGTTTATTTCCACTCTGGTAGTCTGAATCTATGGAATTCGCTAGTAGTTATAACAACGCTGATCATTTGCAAACCAAATGAACCACAAAAATAGCGATTGGCATTCACCCGTACGGCTTTATTCCGCCTAGCTCGTATAGACCCGTCCCCTTTGGTCTGCAGGAAAGTTTATTTCTAGATGCGATGGGAATTCCCTGGCAGAGACATCACATACACTATGCAAGCATTCAAAAATCAACTTGCGATTATTTCAGAAATCAACTTGGAATTTGTTCAAAAATGTTCAAAAACCAACAGGGATGCGTTCAAAATCATATGAGTAATCGATATACCAACGAGCGCTGGATGCTCGGCGCTTTGTGAAACAAGGTCTATTTCCTCAATAATATGAATTTGGCGCCTCCCTCCCCTTCCCCCACTGAAACTGTCGCCCGGGGCAGATATGCCTGTTTGCCCCCGCCCCCTAGTTCCCGGCCTGTTGCGCATACGTGAATCTGGCAGCTTAGGAGCACCAGTAAAATTTTTCCGGATAGCATCTGGCTGCTTGCTGCTATTGCTTATACTCCTAACTGCCACACTTCTGTAGCCAGAAGCGGGAGAGGGTACTACTGAAGCGCGACTCAGGAGTACATGCGCGTAAGCTCGCTCGCAACCGCTCAAACGAATCTAATGTAAACAATTGTGACGTCACGCTCATCGGAGGCAATTTGTTGTCATGAATAGTCTTCCTAGAGCCTTTGACACGTTTTGCTGTTGGCAAACGCTTGTATGAGCAATGTGTTTTGTTGTTGTATATGGTGCATTTCCTTTGCAACTTAAGTTTTATTTTCTTTTTTCTTCTCTCGTTCGTTTTTTATTGCTGCAGTATTATTCTGCAGTAGCGAGATACAGTAATGTTCTTTGTTAGAGTATTGATTCTTACCAGTCAAAGTTACAAAAAATTAACTGAAAACTAAAACAATGAAAAATTCCCAGAATTCTAAAAAATTCCCGGGTTTTTTATGGTTTTCTCCCGGGTGAAAAAATTCCCGGGTTTTTCCCGGATCTCCCGGTTGTCCGGGGTCGTATACACGCTGTTTTGGTGACTTGTTTCCTAATCTAATTCCCCCAGCATAATCAGATTTAATTTGACTACATTCCATTACCCTTGTCTTACTTTCGTTGATGCTCATCTTACATCTTCCTTTCAAGAGACTATCCAATTTATTCAACTGCTCTTCCAGGTCAATTATAGTACCGTCAGGGAAACCTCAAAGTTTTTATTTCTTCTCCCTGAACTTTAACTCCTACTCCTAATTCTTCTTTGGTTTCCTTTACTGCTTGCACACCGTATAGATTGAATAACATCAGAGGTACCCTAAAAGCCCAACTCATTCCATTCTCAACCATTCCTTCCCTTTCATGGCCCATGACTCTCATAACTGCTGTCTGGTTTGTATATAAGTTGTAAATATCCTTTCACTGCCTGTATTTTACTTTGAAACTTTCAGAATTTCAAAGAGCGAGGGAGTATTCCAATCAACATTGTTAAAAGCTTTCTCTATGTCTACAAATGCTATAAACGTATGTTTGCCCAAACCATTACAGAGGCTCCACCAGCTTGAACAGTCCCCTACTGACATACAGGGTCCATGGGTTCATGAGGTTGTCTCCATACCCGTACATGTCCATCCACTCGTTACAATTTCAAACAAGATTCGTCTGACCGGACAACATGTTTCTAGTCATCAACAGCCAAATGTCAGTGTTGATGGGCCCAGGCAAGGTGTAAAGCTTTGTGCCATGCAGTCACTGAGAGTACACAAGTGGACCTTTGGCTCAGAAAGCCCACATTGACGATGTTTCATTGAACGGTTGCATGCTGACGCTTGTTGATGGCTCATTGAAATCTGCAACAATTTGCGGAAGGGTTGCACTTCTGTCACGTTGAACGATTCTATTCACTCATTGTTGGCCCTGTTCTTGCAGGCTCATTTTCCAGCCACAGCAATATCAGAGATCTGATGTTTTAATGGATTCCTGATATTCTCGGTACCTCATGCAATGGTCATACAGAAAAATCCCCACTTCATCACTACCTTGGAGATGCTGTGTCCTATTGCTTGTGCAGTGACTATAACACCATGTTGAAACTCACTTAAATCTTGATAACCTGCCATTGTAGCAGCTGTAACTGATGTAACAACTGTGCCAGACACTTGTTGTCTTATATAGGTGTTGCTGACCGCACTGCCGTATTCTGCCTGTCTACATATCTCTGCATTTGAATATGCATGCCTACATTAGTTTCTATGGTGCTTTAGCGTATTTTCTTCTTTAATCAATTAATTCAGTTTCTTCTGTGTTATCCAAGGATTTCTACTAGGTGTTGTCTTTCTACGTTTTTGATCCTCTGCTATCTTCATTGTTTCATCTCTCAAAGCTATCCCTTCATCTTCAACTGTATTCCTTTCACCTGCTGAAGTCAACCATTGCCTAATGCTTTCCCTGAAACTCTCAACAACATCTGGATCTTACAACATACCCAGGTCCGATCTCCTCACTTTACTCATTTTATGCAGTTTCTTCAGTTTTAGTCTATATTTCATAACCAATAAATCATGGTCAAGAGTCCAAGTCTGTCCCAGGAAATCTCTTACAGTTTAAAACCAGGTTCCAAAATCTCTGTGTTACCATAATATAATCAATCTGAAACCTTTTGGTGACTCTAGGTCTCTTACGTATAGAGTCTTCTTTCATGTTCCTTACATCAAGTGTTAATGATGATTAAATTATGCTCTCCAAAATTCTGCCAGGCAGATTCCTCTTTCATTCTTTTATTCCTTCCGCCCCTAGTCCATATTCACCTACTGTTTTTCCTTCTCTTCCTGTTCCTACTACTGAATTCCAGTCACCCATCACAATTTAACTTTCATCTCCCATAACTATCTCAATAATTTCTTTTGTCTCATTATACATTTCTTCAGTCATTTCATCATCTGCAGAGGTAGTTGGCATATAAACCAGTACTGCTGTGATAGGTATGGAATTCGAATCCATCCTAGCTCCTTTAATGCATTCGCTATGCTGTTCATAGTAGTTTACATGCATTTCTATTTTATTCATTATTACATTTACTCCTGCATTACCCCTATATGACTGCATTTATAACTGTGTATTCACCTGACCAGAAGTCCTGTTCTTCCTGCAACCGAACTTCACTAATTCTCACTACATTTAATTTCAACCTTTCCATTCCTCTTTTTAAGTTATCTAACCAATCTGCCTGATTAAGGAATCCAAAATTCCACACTCCGATCTGCAGAATGTCAGTTTTGTTTCTTGTGATTATGACATCCTGATATACATGATTTAAGATATAATAAGCAAAGTTTTCATTAGAAAGACACTAATAATGTACTAATGGCAGTGGGTGAATGAGGGTAACTGAAATAAGAGTATGATCAGAAGCTAAGGAATTATGCAAGATACAATGAGTCGATGAAAGGGACAATTGAACAAATCGAATCTGCGGAGGGGGTGGGGTGGGGTGGAGAGAGAGAGAGAGAGAGAGAGAGGGGGGGGGGGGGAGGGGGAGGGGGAGAGGGAAAAGGAGAGAGGGAGGGAGGGAGAGAGAGAGAGAGAGAGAGAGCAGTGGAATGGTTAGAAAAAATAATATTGCGTGGTAAAGGGAACAAAAGAAAATGAAATAAGGCATGAGAAAGGTAATATGAAGTAGATTAAATAAAGACAATAAGAAGTGGGAGAGTGATATGAAACTGCAGATTAGTTGTTAAGAAACAGAATTTATGATCAGTACTTGCATTGTGGAGAGATGTCAAACTGCCAATAGGCTCATATAAAAGTACACACGCTATCCTAACATTTGCAATTAAGGAGAGAAGGATGAATTGGGGAAGATAAAAAAGTAAGGGCAGGTCTCTCAGACCCCAGACATCCTTACAACAGGTGGGTCCATCTTATCCTGGAGTCTGAGTGTTCCCCACTCATTTTTAACCTTCCCCAATCCATTCCTCTTTCCTTCCCCAAGGAAAGAATTATTAATTTCTAAAGCTAGGATAGTGTATATAGTTTTATACAAGTCTGTCAGAAGTGTCGACATTTCTCCTGAAATTCTCCTGAAAGTAAGTGCGGATCAGCAATACTTTCTCATAATTTGTGATATCCTTGACTGAATTTTCCTTTACTTTTTAATCAGTATTGACAATCAGTGTGAGTGTATTGAACAAATTGTATGGTATAGGCACTAGTGCTAAAAAGGTAGTCCAACTGATCTCGTGGTGCATTCATGATCCTGCAAAGTAGATAGGATTTTCAAACCATAAAACCACTCTAAGTGGCTATAATACGATGTTCTTTACAAAATAGCTATAATATGATGTTGTTTACACAATAAGTAGCATTAGAAACTTCATATAGACGAGAAAGCATCCTTCTATTAAGGCATCAGCACCTACATATTTAAACAGAACAGGCATTCAAAAACATTACTACTTTAACATTTCTACATTAACAACTTTCTACACACAGTTTTTCAACATAAAACTTCAGTATGATTAACAACTCACACAAGCATATAGCCTAATCAGGGTATACTCATGATTGTATGAGGACAGGAGCAAGAATTATTGGTCTACAACAGAGATGGTTTTAGTACAAATGAAATTTTAATGGTGTTCTTCAGCATGCTCTACTTAGTTATTATATCCATTTATGCACAAAATTTCTCAACTATTAAGAAATTAACAATTAAATTCAAATGTGACTATTATTCTCTCAGAGATGATCCACCCGAAGAAGGAACCAAAACTTCAATCACATATGTAAAAATGGAGAAAGTGAAAATATGGAATCAGAGGATCTTCAATTAAGGGGGAATAAAATAGCTGATGGTGTAGGCATAGAGTGTACAATTCATGTTACATAATGAATTAAAGATAAGAGAACATAGTGCAAAATGAGTGCTCAATTTGATGAATGCTTAAAAAATATCTCATTTTTATTTTAAAAAAGACCAAACTGATTTTGCACTCTGATCTGATACCTTGAATCAGAGATGATTGCACAAATACATTACAAAAATGAAACAGCAACCAAACTAGTTGGAGGAAGCCAGTGATCCTAAAACAAAAGATGGAAAAGTTACAGACAGTTTTATAAGATGCACAAGGAATTCTTCGTTAAGGACTAGTAAGTGCTGCAGAAAGGTTATGGTTCAAGTGAGTGGAAACATACAAGAGAAAAAGCCTAAAGAGAAAGAAAAAGTTATGTATTGGCAGGACATTCCATCTGTCACAAATCTGGATGGCCAATCACAAAACTAAGATATCTGAAGTATGAATTATTCGAATATCCACCCTATTCAACACCTTTGGCATCCAATACTACAATAACAAAAGGAATTTGTGGCTACAAACTACAGCAAATCTAAGGAAGACATTACATCAGCTACATATTGATATTTTGCAGGCCTTCGAGAAATGCACTTCAAAGATGGAATTCATTCACTAGAAAAAAACTGGACGAAGTACAGTGATTTAAAAGGATTCTATCTACAATAATGATTGGCTGCTACAATATTACCACTGACCTATAAATCTGTGACCTACTACCATCACACATAAAGGCATAAAAATATAAACATGAAGAAACAAAGTTTTATGGGATATTGGGATTAAAACAAACTTTCTGTTTGAGAAAAAAAACTAAATAGTATAAGTCTAGCATATTGATTCCATAAAAATTACTGTTATTTGAAAATTTTCAGCAATCACCAGAAATTTTATTTCCACCCAGTGTATCTATGTCAATGTGAGATGCCCACTGTCCTTATTCCATCAAAATATTTGAGCAATGAAGAGTAGATTTAATGAACTACTGCTCTGCATTGATAAACTAGAATCACCAAACTTGTCTGACATAATCTGGCTCATTAAACATTATGTGATTACTGGTGTAGATATGTTAAGCATTATATGATTTAGGTTAGCGAGTTACTTCTGTGAGAAGAAGCTCCTACGCTCCTACATTCATCAGGAATTGCCATAACTCAAATCATTATTGGGGAGGGGGGAACCCACTGGCATTTTCTGTGAACAGCGTTGCCACAAGTTTCCCCGAAGTGAAAGTCCCTAATATTTCCCTGATTTCGGACAAGTTTTTTAGCATTTTTCCCTGGAGACCTCATCGATGAACGGTAAGTAAAGACATAAGCTGACAAAAAATTTAAGCACTCCTGCATTTCTCCCCTGTGTGAGCAAAAATCAACATCAACATCGTTTGTAATAAACTGTTTTTAGGTGGAGAAGGCAAGCAAAATGACATATGTGTTTCATTAAGACCACAGCTATTATTTTACTCCAATAAAACCAAACATATTTGGTGACTAAAATACGCGTTTCCTTGGAGTCGCAAGGCAGATTTAAAATACCTTCACTGATTTCAGAAATAACCTCAGAAAAAGGTAAGCCTCTTGAAATAAATTTATAAGGAAGGGAAGAGTTGTGTAAACCAACACTATCGGTGACCACTAACAAAATGTTGGTTCTACTATGTTCGTTATTGTCAGTTATTACTCACTGTATGATTTTTCTTTCAAGAAATATATGAGTGCATAACGTACAAATCACCAGCGACTGACACAATTTTCTTCTTCTTATTGCCCATACTTTCTAATATACACATTATTTTTGAAGTGCCAAAATGTACTAGAATAAAAAAGTCTATAAAACGCTGCACTGTACAACATACTTAAGGTGAGACAGTCAACATTCCTGAAATCCATTGTCTGTGGCCTCTGGCCTACTGCGGAGCACGCAGTCCTGGGTCCTTGGATAAACAACACACAGACAGACCTGGTCTGCAGATAGATCAGTAAGACTAGATCGGAAGGGCAGAGCTTGCATATTAGTGGGAAAAATGGGCTTCAGATCAGCAGGCCCGATCAATTAGGGATAGCAGCAGAAATGGCCTGCAGTTTTGGCCCATCATGAAAGTCCACTCATGTGGCCAGCTATTCACATGTCACAGATGCCATGTTGATGAAATGAGACCACAATGATCAATCCATGCAGCAGACAACTTGTGCAAATACTCTGAGAATCAATACTAGTGAGGATAGGTAGCAACTCATAGTAAATTGATCGCTGAGCTGCAGACAGGCACATAGAAAAGACTATCACACTCTCACAACTAAATTTTCGGCCACAGCCTTTGTCAGAAAATTAGAGCACACACACATTAACACAGTCAATTAGACACAACTCATGCACACATAACCACCATTTCCAGCCACTGCATCAACAATCTCTGAGAATCAGACCAAAACAAACCACTCCTCATGCCTGCACTGACTACAAGTTGAGAGGGGAGTGGTAGGAATGGGAGAAGCAATAAGAATGAAGGAGTACAGAAGCAGCACATGTACTTACTCAGCTGCGCCCAGCCAGTGATGATGCATGACATCTCAGTAACTAAACCATTTCATTTACTGAGACAAAAACAACATTTTTCCAGTGTCTTTTTTTCCCCTGATTTTCCTGACATGTTTGAAATTCCCTGATTTCCAGAACTTGTGGCAACCCTGGTGAATTGTCAACAACATTTGTCTGTGTAAATCACAGTACTCTTTTAACTAAATTAGAATTTATAGTGTAATAGGAACTACCACAAAATGGATTAAATTGTCTCTCTGACAAGGAAAAAAAGAAACAAACAATCATCAAACAACTGGGAACTAATTATCCGTGGTGTCCCATAATGTTTCATTTTAAAGCTCATACTTTTTCTTGCATTTTCAGCAGGACTATTATGAGGTGCCAATTTTGTTTCATTTGCAGATGTTACAATCAATAGCAAATCAAGTATAGTTTTATAAAGATCTGTTAATGAAATTTTCATTGATATTAATAAATGGTTCCTAGCCCATTACTTCTCACAAGACTTTAAAAAGATTTCTCTTCTCTGTATTGGTATGAGATGATTAAATTCAGTAAAAATTAGACATACACATATTTCATAAAATCTGTATATATTAACTACGTTTTGATTTGAACTTATAACTATGAAATTTTAATATATTGTTGAGACAAGAATGTAAAGTGGTGGTGCAATTTTTGACTACTGCACCTTAAATATCTTGGCCACAACCCATATCCGCATCTATATACACTCCTGGAAATTGAAATAAGAACACCGTGAATTCATTGTCCCAGGAAGGGGAAACTTTATTGACACATTCCTGGGGTCAGATACATCACATGATCACACTTACAGAACCACAGGCACATAGACACAGGCAACAGAGCATGCACAATGTCGGCACTAGTACAGTGTATATCCACCTTTCGCAGCAATGCAGGCTGCTATTCTCCCATGGAGACGATCGTAGAGATGCTGGATGTAGTCCTGTGGAACGGCTTGCCATGCCATTTCCACCTGGCGCCTCAGTTGGACCAGCATTCGTGCTGGACGTGCAGACCGCGTGAGACGACGCTTCATCCAGTCCCAAACATGCTCAATGGGGGACAGATCCGGAGATCTTGCTGGCCAGGGTAGTTGACTTACACCTTCTAGAGCACTTTGGGTGGCACGGGATACATGCGGACGTGCATTGTCCTGTTGGAACAGCAAGTTCCCTTGCCGGTCAAGGAATGGTAGAACGATGGGTTCGATGACGGTTTGGATGTACCGTGCACTATTCAGTGTCCCCTCGACGATCACCAGTGGTGTACGGCCAGTGTAGGAGATCGCTCCCCACACCATGATGCCGGGTGTTGGCCCTGTGTGCCTCGGTCGTATGCAGTCCTGATTGTGGTGCTCACCTGCACGGCGCCAAACACGCATACGACCATCATTGGCACCAAGGCAGAAGCGACTCTCATCGCTGAAGACGACACGTCTCCATTCGTCCCTCCATTCACGCCTGTCGCGACACCACTGGAGGCGGGCTGCACGATGTTGGGGCGTGAGCGGAAGACGGCCTAACGGTGTGCGGGACCGTAGGCCAGCTTCATGGAGACGGTTGCGAATGGTCCTCGCCGATACCCCAGGAGCAACAGTGTCCCTAATTTGCTGGGAAGTGGCGGTGCGGTCCCCTACGGCACTGCGTAGGATCCTACGGTCTTCGCGTGCATCCGTGCGTCGCTGCGGTCCGGTCCCAGGTCGACGGGCACGTGCACCTTCCGTCGGCCACTGGCGACAACATCGATGTACTGTGGAGACCTCACGCCCCACGTGTTGAGCAATTCGGCGGTACGTCCACCCGGCCTCCCGCATGCCCACTATACGCCCTCGCTCAAAGTCCGTCAACTGCACATACAGTTCACGTCCACGCTGTCGCGGCATGCTACCAGTGTTAAAGACTGCGATGGAGCCCCGTATGCCACGGCAAACTGGCTGACACTGACGGCAGCGGTGCACAAATGCTGCACAGCTAGCGCCATTCGACGGCCAACACCGCGGTTCCTGGTGTGTCCGCTGTGCCGTGCGTGTGATCATTGCTTGTACAGCCCTCTCGCAGTGTCCGGAGCAAGTATGGTGGGTCTGACACACCGGTGTCAATGTGTTCTTTTTTCCATTTCCAGGAGTGTATATCAATCATCTACTGAGACGAAAACAAGATTTTTCCAGTTTATTTTTTTTTCCCAAAATTTCCCTGATATTTCCCGACAACAAGGGCCAGTTATAATGAACAGAAAGAGTATAGAGCCAGGCCAGGTCAGATGGAGGGAGGGAGTGGGCATGACTATTCAGAGCACCATATTCCCTACACTGTCTGTGACTGCACAAAATGTGTCCATGCATATCACCAAAGAAGTTATATTTGTTAATTGATAAAATCTCCATGTTGCTAAGAGCTCTGCATTAGATGTATAGAACTTTGCTAAATTTTCATTGTGTATAAGACTTAAATTCCCAGAACTATGTTGCAATAGTCAAATCAGTCAGTATGAGCTTTTTATTGGATATTTTCTTTATGGGTGACTGTGCTAAATATGTGGCAATCTGCATATGATGAAATGAATTAGACTATTGTATCTGACAGATCCACTTCACTTAGGGTGACAAGCTTTAATGACTGAAGCTTTCTGATGGCAACGACACAGCAAATTTTCTGCACATATTTCATAAAATCTGTATGTATTAACTATGTTTTGATTTCAACTTACAACTCTGAAATTTTAATATGTTGTTTAGACAAGAAGGTGAAGTGGTAGTGCAATTTTTTACTCCTGCACCTTAAATATCTTGACCACAATCTACATCCGCATCTGAAAGGATCTCTCAGAGCACATAGAGAAATGACCCAGATCCACTTTCAGTGTGTGCGTAGAGGGAAACATTCCACGTAGGAAAAATATATCTAAAAACAAAGATGATGTGACTTACCAAATGAAAGTGCTGGCAGGTCGACAGACACACAAACGAACACAAACATACACACAAAATTCAAGCTTTCGCAACAAACTGTTGCCTCATCAGGAAAGAGGGAAGGAGAGGGAAAGACGAAAGGATGTGGGTTTTAAGGGAGAGGGTAAGGAGTCATTCCAATCCCGGGAGCGGAAAGACTTACCTTAGGGGGAAAAAAGGACAGGTATACACTCGCACACACACACATATCCATCCACACACATACAGACACAAGCAGACATATTTAAAGTTTGGGCAGAACATCATTGTGCCAAAAAGGCACACTACATACTGGGATAAAGATTTTCAATAATCTACCTAAACATATTAAATCAATAGGTAAACTCTGTAGTTTTAAGGCTGAAGTAAAGGCATATTTAATTGATCATTGCTTTTACAGTCTGACAGAATATATAAAAGCCAAACAACAAAAATAAAGATGCATTATTAATATTCTACTTTGTATGTTGCCTGTAATGTTTGTTGTTTTTTGTGAATCTGTGCTAAATTACTTCAATATCTAGTCCTTGGGATTGCAATACAAACTTATTTTATCTTGTAAATACCTAACCATGTCCAATATCCTTGTATATATTCTATACATATAGGATTTGAAGGACTAAATAAATAATGTGATGAGTGTTATCATCTGCAGAACCTCCAAACCTCAGTGCTTTTTAACAATCCTTTGTTTAGATGGACAGGAGGATTAATTCACTGGAGTTTGACATACAGCATCAGAGGATGAAATAAAATACTCCCAACATTTATGGTTAAATTCAGTATCATTGTTTCAATAAAATATGTACTCCATTGCCTGGATGAATTTATGTACTAATCTACATCTACACTGTGCAAATCATCATGAAGTGCATGGCAGAGGGTACGTCCCATTGTACCAGATATTAGGGTTTCTTCCTGTTCCATTCAAGTATGTAGTGTGGGAAGAATGATTGTTTAAATGCCTCTATGTCAGCAGTAATTATTCTAATCTTAACCTCACAATCCGTGTGTGAGCTACCGTATTTACTTGAATCTAAGTCGCACTTTTTTCTGGTTTTTGTAATCCAAAACACCGCCTGCGGCTTAGAATCGAGTGCAAAGCAAGCGGAAGTTCTGATAAATGTTAACAGGTGCTGCTACAACTAACCTCTGCCGTCGAATGTATGTAGCGCACACAGGCATGCTTTGCAGGCACAAAAATAAATACTGGCGCCAAAACCTCTGCATCAGTAAAAAAAAAAAAAGAGGGTGGAAGACGAGCATTTTTCTCCGCCCCGAGTTTCGACCACTGCATTTTCATACATTATCCAACGAAGTAAATACAAATTCCGTATTGTTCATCTTCGAATGTAGCAGCATTCCAATGTACTACGAAAATCCAACTGACAAGACTTTGGGATGTTTGTCAATATGGCCAACTCTACGTTCTGAATTTTTTCATACCTGTGAGAAGGGATGGTTACTAATAGGAACTTTTATGAATTGTGAATCACATGCAGTATTCTCTTCACCATAAGAATAATACGAACATAAACATTTTGCCATGTATTGTTTCGTGTTTGCTGCTATCTCACTTAAATCCTGTCTGCCTAATAAACTACGAAACTAGAGTGAGACAACAGCAAATGTGTAAGAATATACATATCATGTCATGTTTATATTCGTATTATTATTATGCCTGATAGTGATAGTCAGAAATGAAGCACGGTAATTGACTAGAGTTTTAAATCTAAGATGACTCCAATTTCTGTGCAGAATGTAATGTACTAAAGAGGCGCCTGCAAAGATTTTCAAATGGAGAAAAATTTTCGCTAAACTCTCGTTCAGAACATCTTCCATCATACACAGTCTATTATTTTGTTATTGTTGATCATTATCAAAGAAAGCAACAGTGTAAGTAACAACAAATAGCAGTCTCTTGCCATTGTTTCGGTTATGAGACCATTCCTCTCTCTCTCTCTCTCTCTCTCTCTTTTTTTTTTTTTTTTTAATTGTAAGCCGCGGTACCGCGCACAAAAGCAAGCCATGCCACGACAAACAATGCATGATGCAGTACAGTAATGCATTTTCAGCTTAGAGTGACGTAAACACCTATAACAAAGAGAACGGCACTTATCAGATCAAAGAAAAATATGCAATCAATTCAAACCAGACGAAACACGTGAAAAAGGAATGGTACCAATATAAATATGGACGGAGCGCCTGACGCATAGCAATGGCTACGTGGTTAAGGTTAACTGCTAAACTTACGACTCGAACCAAACTACTGTAGCTTTATCGTCATTCATTCGACCTAAATTGTGTCTCATATTACAAAGGACCAACTTTGTTTCGATTTGGAGGTGCGGCCTAAAATTTTTCTCTCCTCTTGAATTTTGAGTCTCAAATTTCAGGTGCAGCGTAGATTCAGGAAATTTTTTTTCCCTTGATTTCGAGGCTCATTTTTCAGGTGCGGCTTAGATTTGAGTAAATACGGTATATGAAGGGGGCTGTAGTATATTCCTAGAGTAATCATCTAAAGTTGGTTCTTTAAACTTTGTTAACAGACTTTATTGGGAGAGTTTATGCCTGTCTTCAAGAATTTGACATTTCAATTCCTCCAGTATCTCTGTTACACTTTCCCATTGATTAAGCAACCCTGTGACCATTTGTGCTGCTCTTCTCTGTATACATTCAATACCCCTTGTTAGTTCTATCTGGTATGGGTCCCACACACTTGAGCAATATTCTAGAATGGGTGGCATGAGTGATTTGTAAGCAATCTAATTTGAAGACCAATTGCACTTGCCCAGAATTCTACCAATAAACCAAAGTCTACCACCTGCTATACCCTTGCCTGAACCTATGCAATCTTCCACTTCATATCCCCACTAAATGTTACACCCAGGTACTTGTATGAGCTGTCCGATTACAACAGTGTTTCACTGATATTACAGTCATAGGATACTATGTTTTTTTGTTTTGGGAAGTGCCAAATTTTACATTTCTAAACATTTAGAGCAAGTTGCCAACCTCTGAACTGCATTGAAATCTTATCAAGATCTGACTGAATATTTATTCAGCTTCTTTCAGATAGTACTTCATTATAGATAATTGCATCATCTGCAAAAAGCCTGATTTAACTGCAAAATCATTAATACACAACATTAACAACAAGGGTCTCTACACACTTCTGTGGGGCATGCCCAAAGTTACTTCTACATCTCATGATGACTCTCCATCCAAGATAACATGCTATGTCCTCCCTACCGAAAAGTCCTGAAGCCAGTCACAAATTTCACTTGATAACCCATATGATCGTACTTCTGACAATAAGTGCAGGTGTGGCACTGAGTCAAATGCTTTTCAGAAAACAAAACACTGCATCTACCTGGTTGCCTTGATCCAAAGCTTGCAGTATGTCATGTGTGAAAAGTGTGAGTTGGGTTTCAAATGATCGATGTTTCTGAAAACCATGCTGAATGGCATTGAGAAGGTCATTCTGTTCAAGATACCTCATTGTGTTTGAACTCAGCATATGTTCTAAGTTTCTACGACAAACTGATGTCAAGGATATTGGACAGTAGTTTTGTGGCTGTACTACCCTTCTTGTAGATGTATGTGAGCTGTGCCTTTTTCTGAGAACTGGTCACAGTTTTTTGTTTGAGGGATCTACAATAGATTACAGTGAGAATAGGGACTAACTCAGCTGCAAATTCAGTATAGAATCTGATAGGGATTCCACCGGGACCTAGAACTTTGTTCAATTTTAATTATTTCAGCTGTTTCTCAACACCACTGACACTAATACTAATTTCATTTATTTCATTCATTTTTCAGTGGTACAAGGATTAAATTGGGGCAGTTGTCTTGGGCTTTTCATTGCAAAGGAACATTTGAAAACAGTGTTAAGCATTTCAGCTTTTCCTTTGCTACCATCAGTTTTGCTAGGACTGGACACTAACTTTGGTGCCATTAACAGCCTTTACATACGACCAGAATTTCTTTGGATTTTGTGCAATGTCATTTGACAATATTCTGTTATGGTAGTCATTGAAGCCATCACAAATTGCTCTCTTGACAGCCAAACATGTTTCATTCAGTATCTCTCCACTTTGTTTTCAACCTACTGTGCACTAATCTCTGTTTCTTTAGAAGTTTCTTTATAGTGACTGTATATCATGGAGGTTCCATCCCACTATGAACTGTTCTACTGGGTATATATCTATCCAGTGTGTGGTCAACTATTCTTTTAAACTTGGACCAAAGTTCCTCTACATGCTCCTGACCTGTACCAAAGTTTCAAGTTTCTCATTGACATGTGACATTACTGAATTTTTATCAAGTTTACTGAACATATATATCTTTCTGTTTGTTTTAGTTTTCCTTTGTACTGTGGTAATCATTGTTGCCACAACTGCGCCATAGTCACTGAAACTAGTTTTGATGTGGAAATCCTCAAAGAGGTCAGATCTATTTGTTGCCATTAGATACAATATATTTCCATCTGGAGTAGGTTCCTAACTATTTGTTCTAGGTAGTTTTCAGAGAAGGCATTTAGTAAAGTTTTACACTAACAAAATTGTAATTTTCCCAATTAACTGTTGGATGATTAAAGTCTCCACAAAAGATCAGAGTATGATTGGGGAACTTGAGAACAAGTGAACTCAGGTTTCCTCTGAAGTTTTCAGGGATCGAATAATCATTTTATGCCCACCCCTGATAAGAGTCTTGCCCAGATAATCTCGCATGCAGCTTCAATTTCTATCTCGGTGGATCTGGGTTTTTTGTCTACTGTGACAAATACACCACCTCCATTTCCCATTTGCCTATCCTTTCAATATATGCTTAAATTTTCCCCAAAGGTCTTACTGCTATCAATTTCAGGTTTCAAACAGCTTTCTGTACCTAGTATTATGTGAGCTTCACTACTTTTCATGGGCACTTCAAACTCTGACACCTTGTTGAGAATGCTTTGACAGCTTATCATTAGAATTTTAATACTCTCACCCCAGGGAGGCATTTCTTTTGATATTATACTGATACTTCTGGGTTTCCTACAGCTATTGTTATCTGCATCACCTAATCTAAAAACCCTTGAGTGCATCCCACACACCGTCAGCTACCAGAGTGCCAGCCTGTGATGTGTAATGCACACCTGACCTATTTAGGTGGCCTTACAGCTCTCAAGTCCAGGAAGTCACAGCCTAGCTTGTCATAGAACCTTTGAAGTCTCTGGTTCAGTCCTTCCACTCAACTCAGAACCAAAGGGCTACAATCTGTTCTGGGAACAATGCTACCTATTGTGAGCTTCATTGAAACTCCACATACGAGGCTGGTATTCTTAACTTTCTCTGCCAGTTGCTAGAATGACCCAAGAATGACTTCGGAGCCTAGACAACAGGCATCATTTGTTCCAACATGCACCACAATCTGCAGTTGGTCGTAGCCTGTTCCCTCAATGGCTGCTGGAATACCCTCTTCAACATGTTGAATGAGGCCCCCAGGCATACACACTGGGTACACCTATCCTGTGCTGCCATTCCCCTAAAATGTACCATCATTCACTGTACATTTGAACTGCCAATGATTAATAGACCCCTAATCTTTTGTGTTTGCCTGGTTGATGAATCACATTTCTTGTACACTAGGTTGATGATCATGTCTGGATGCACCATCATTCAGGTGAACTATAGCACGCACCATGGATGCAGGCTGAAGGATGTAATATTATGGTATGGGGGACATTAACCTCAACCGTTCATGCTTGATGCCTTCCCCAACTGCAATGGCATCTTCCAGCATGATAACTGCCTATGTTATAAGACCAGAAGGGCTACAGTGCTATGTGGAACTTGATAGCGAACACACATTGATGTATTGGCTATCAAATTCACCTCATGTGAACTCAATGAAATACATCTGGGACAAATCTGTGTGCCCACAAACCACCAGCTCATAATTTACGGGTATTATGTGACCAGTGTGAAGAAATATGGTACCACTTCCCTCTGGAAACCTACCAAGGAATTACTGAATACACACCATTCAGAACCGCTGCTGTAATGAATTCTGATGGTGGACAAACATGATATTAAGCAGATGGTCATAATGATTCAGCTCATCAGCATATGTCAGCTGGAAGATGTATAAGGTACAAAACTGAACAGTATGGAAAAACTGTGGGAGACAGTATCTCAGAGAATAATGAACAAAGTTGATGTTGGACAAACATATGTTCAGGAAAACTATTTCAAAGAAGTTGGAGATGATTTTATTTACTGTACATAGTAATTTCCAGAGGATGAAACCATGATGTGCATCCCAGAGGAGGAACCTGAGTTGTCACCTAGGTAACTTGAGGTACTTTGCACAACCTGCAGTGTGAACTTCTCCACTTGTTTAAATATGTCAGCATGCAGCCAACACCATTACAGGCAGCATGAATGTGCCATACCAGAACTGACAGGCCTCATGTGGGATTCACTTACAAGATATCTTCCACATGTCTCTATACGTAGAAGCTGAAAGAATTGAGGTACAGTAAGAAAGTGGGCCACACAAATGATACTTCACCTCTGAGGAGTCATGAAAGGGGCCTACATGTATACTGACGATGAATAAATAATGGTGGTTTACAGCCATCATACCACAGTGAATCTGCAGAGGCCACAGATGTGTTGTGAAGGCCCTTCAATAAGCAAATAGTATAGATGACGGAAATCCAAGAAAGATTGTATCCTGCTGCATAAACCATCAACAAAATTATTTTTAAAGAAAAAAAGTTTATCAGTGATAAATACTGGATTTCCAGATGAGATCTCCTGCAAAGTGCTGCTCACAACAGTGAACATAGATACACAGTGTGCATCTGGCCTCCATGGTCATCCATTCCCGCCAACATGCTTGGTTTATTCAATCTTGCAAATAGTTTATGGACTGATTATAGTAGATGACAATACTTTTCTTGGTGCAGACATACAGCCACTCACTACTGTTTGCCTGTGCATCACATTACCTAGCACTAGCACTAGAATTTTATTAACATCTAAAACCCCAAAAGTGATGTAAATGAAGCTGAGATGAGTAATTTGATATAATACACATGGAGTCACAAATGTATCCCAAGAATGTTGACTAATGTTGAACATGTGGCATCACCAGATGACATGTCTCACTGCAGACGCAGCTGTTGGGCTCGTTGATCTTACTTTTGCTGGTAAGGGCAGTGCTACATGTCACTCCACTAGGCTACTCTGTTTTTGTAAATGTAAGTTGATTCATCATAGGATTGGATTATTATTTCCGCAAGTGTGAAAATAGCAGCATAAGTTGTAAAGCTAATATATATAAAATTGTAGACTACACAATGGCATATCCCACAATTTTGTGCATCTCACCTTCAGAGTTTATGCTCAACACATAATTTTGATTGCCACAGTTTTCTAAACATCACATTGAAAGCTTCAAAATTTTACACAACCATAAATACACATGTTATAACCAGGAATTAATCACACTAAACCAAGCACTGCATGATAAATCACTGTGTGTAGAAAGATGAATCCTCCTCCTACTGGAGAGTAACCTTCATAATGCTCTCTTCATGTAACAAGAAAATGATGACAGGACCTGAAGTGTTGCATAATAATCCAGCTACTACACTTATGTATGGATAGGTAAACTGTGGAGAAACAGCTCAGATTTAGAAGATGAAAAGGAACAAAGATACTATTGGCCTGCTAAGAATCATAGGGGAAAGGTATATTGAAAGGCAGAAAAATTTATGCTGCTTATACTGACATGGGAAAAGCTTTCAACATAGTACAATGGAAGAAGCTGATGTATATTTTGAAGAGAAAAGGAGTAAACTTGAAGCAGAAACAATGGCACAGAATCTATATTTACAACAGTAAGTAAGAATAAGGATTTGAAATGAAATGTCAGAAGGAAATAGCATTGGAAGGGATATTAAACAAGGTTGTTTCCTCTACCCTTTATTGCTCAATTTATACATGGATGAGATTATTGCAAACGGGTTAGATGGGAAAAGAGGAGTATGTACTGGTGGAAAGAGGACAGAATGTATAAAATTTACTGATAACTCACTATTAGTGGCATAGAATGAACAAACTGTAAATAAAATGATCTGAATGAGGTTTGTGTGGAATATGGAATGTGTATCAATACAGAAAAAACAGAGTATGGCAATTGGCAAATTAAGGAGATGCTGGAAAATATTAAGATATGAGAAGTTATTATTAGTCAAGTAAGAGCATTTAAATGTCTTGGGAGAATGACCACTGAGGACTTGAGATGCAACCAGGAGGTGAAAAAGCACATTCTTATAGCAAAGGAGGCATTCAACAGAACCACGAGATTATTATGCGGCAAACTAGATAAAGGTCTGAGGAAAATACTTGGTAAGTGAGTAATGAAAGACTGTTGGAAAGAGTTGGTGAGAGGAGAAGACTGTTACAGGTTGTAAGAGAAAGGAAGAAGAAATGGATGGTACATTTGTTGAGATGGATGTGCTTGCTAACAGCTATCTTGGAAGAGTAGTTCTTGTGACGAGGTTGAGAGGTAGTAGGACAAACAAGTTAATAGGTGTCATAAAGGGAATTACTCGGACCTGAAAAGGATGGCAGAAGACAGGAAACCATGGAGCATTACCATGTGAAAACCTGACTTTTGGCGGAACACTGACAGTGATGATGTACTGAAAATATTTTTACTGTGGTTTTAGATGATTGCCTGTGTGGGCTCTCTGTTATGGTTAACATTATTCTATGCAAAGAAGGAAATTTTAAAATGTGTGCTGCTGAGGATGGGAATTCACATGACACAATTTCAATGATAATCAAACTATTATTTAATTTCTTAATCAAGATGACAATGTTACACTGTGGGCTGCAGAGCATTGGATACAGAAGAAGTCATTTTATTATTTAGCTTAATCATGTTCTACACTGCATAATCTACATTCCATTTTTTATGTAATTTAATTTACTAAATTAAAAAAAATTGACTGCCACAGAGTAGCAAAAACTGGTTTGCAACAAGCAACAAATAAATCTACTCATCAAGTGGTGGCAGGAGAAAAAACAAACATATAAAAGTATTGAAATCTGCAAGCTTTCAGAGCCAGTGGTTCCTGCTTCTGGCAAAAGGGATGAAGGGGAAGGAAGAGGGCTGAAGGAAAAGGACTGGTGAAGTTTAGGAAATGGGCAAAATTTGAAAAAGTTGCCTGGAATTCCAAGTCAGTAGAGACTTGTTGGATGGATTGAGAAGGAAAGGCTGAGAGCTTAAAGATGGAAGATAGGGTAATTCCCAAGACACAGATGACAGTCAAACATCATGTATGAGTTAATAAGAGTGGAAAGCTAAGTTCACTGTATAAGGTGAAGGTGGGTGTGATCGACAGGTCAGAAAATAAACGCTACAGAAAACTAAAAGGGAGTGAAGAAAGGAATAGTTACTGAGAAGAAATTCTGAGACTGAAGATATTAACATAAATTAAGGCCTTATTTATATGTTACACGACCAGGGTGTAAATGTGGACAAGATAAAAATTTTACAGACTTTTTCTGGATTTCCTGGCTAAAAACACACTTTTTCCTCAGTGAAAATACACTTTTTCTGGGAGAAAGTATACTTTTTTCATGTTAAGTGCCAATATATTTTCCCTCACAGCTGTAAAACGTGTCAGTCCTTTGAATGTAAACGTTTTATACACTGTCATAAAACTTCTCACCAATTTAGGAAAAGAAACCTAGTCAAAAGCAGCATGTTTTGAATGATCTTTGATGTGCGGCAACACTGTTCACTGCGTATTTCCTTATTACAAAAGTATGAATATGAATTCCACCAAATACAGCACAATAGTTTTTGAGGAACTGAAACTGTCAGCCAATCATAAGCCATGTCACATAATTTCATCAGTCAATGACAGAATATATTCAGGACACATGATGTAGTCAGCCAATAGCAGCATAACTGTTAAGTAGCACAAACACAAAAAAATTAATGGTTTAAATTATATACATACAGTGTAGGTACAAGAAAAGTTAAGCTTTTACATATAACATTGATCATCAAAATATTTTTGCTGTCCCCCCTGCCCTGAGGGTGTGGTTAGGCAGTATTCTAAGAGCACATATTAAATTTCCACAGCTAAATATTTCTGACAAGCATGATTATAAATTTTACTACTGTTGGTTGCCTGGTTGAATACATGTTCCATCAAGTGCTTTGACTTTTCCACAGAAAACCAATTATGTGTGACATTGTTCAAGAACTCATCTCGCACTTTTTTGAAGGATAATTAGACTTTTTGCCATCATTATTGCATACTTTGTAATCTTCAAAAGAACTAAAATAAATATGAAAAAAGTTTTGTCTTTTTTAGCATGTGTTATGACAAATACAAATTTCCCACTAAAATTTTAAATAGTGGCATTAATGGCGGGTCTTCTGGGCCCGAAGTTTTTCTAAGTGGCTGATCCTTAATGTGTTAAGTTTCCAATGAGAGTCAAATGCTCAGTGATTTAAGAATTCATTGCATACTCTCACACAGAAAATAATTCATCTTGCTTAAATGAAACATTTCTCAAACGACCACTGACAATATTTTCTTGTCACCTGTTGTAACATCATGCTCACTGAAAGCAGTTTGTTGTTATGAAGTATTGCTTAGTCCTTGTCCTAAGGCATTTGAAACATTTTATTGTTGGCAGATGCTTTTGAGTGCATTGTGCTTTGTTGCTATAAATGGCGCTGTTTATTTGGAACTAGAACTTTATTTTTCTGTTATTCTCTCATTCATGTTTTATTGCTGTGGTATTATTCTGCTAAATGGGCTAAAGTAAAATTCTTAGTTAGCATGTCATTTATCATTAGTTAAAATTACATAACTTTAACTGAATATTAAAACAATAAAAATTCCTGGAATTCTAAAAAATTCCCTGGTCTTTCCCAGATGAAAAAATTCCAAAATTTTTCCCAGATTTCCTGGTTGTCCCAGAATGTATACACCTTGGACACGGTTCAAATGGTGTCCGCAGTTACCAACAATGGGATGGTAGAAATAATGGTAAGGCTAGCTAAGCAGAAGAGGACAGGCAAAAACACATGAGAGAACTCCCAAGTCCACCAAGCGGTGTTCCTGTTATGTTGTAGGAGTGGCAAATCAGAACCTTATAGATTGGAAGCAATTGAATCCACCACACTACAGGTCATGTGGGGTGAGGGACAGTGACATAAAGACATTAGGGTACGTGATATTACATTTTCAGGCTGTAGCTGTTCAGTTTGAACAATGTGTGGAAGTAGTGCCTCATGCAAGCAAAATATCAACATCTACATTAAGCAAAGTATCAACATCTACATCTACATACATAATCCGCAAGCCACCAAATGATGCATGGTGTAGGGTACCTTGTATCATACCATTTACTTGCTTTCATGTTCCACTCACTAATAGAGTGAGGGAAAAATTACTGTCTATATGCCTCTTTATGAGCCCTAATTTTTCTTATGACACTATTATGAAAAGGATAGTTGCTACTCCCCACACAGTGGAAATGCTGAGTCGCAGATACGCACAACAAAATGACTGTCAAACAATGTTGTCAATATCTGCAACTCAGGATCTCTGCTACATGGTGAGTAGTAGCAATTATCCTTTTCATAATACTGTCATTATTCCATCCTGGATTTTCCATTGTCTAATTACTCTTATCTTACATTTGTGGTCCTTGAGCAACATGTACATTGGTGGCAGTAGAATAGTTCTGCAATCAGCTTTAACTCCCAGTCCTTCACGAATCCTGTCTGTAACAGTTGCATAATTATTGAAACTACCAGTAATAAAACTAGCAGCATGCCTCTGAATTGCTTTAATGTCTTCCTCTAATCCAACCTGGTGGGGATCCCAAAAACTTCAGAAGTACTCAGGAATGGATCCCACTAGTGTTCTACGTGCAGTCTGCTTTACAGATGAACCACACTTTCCTAAAATTTGCCCAAACTGAAGTCGACAATTTGCTTACCCTACTACCAAGCTTGTAGGATCATTCCATTTCATATTGCTTTGCAACATTACACCTAGATATTTAATCAACATGACTGTATCAAGCAATATGCTAATAATGCTGTACTTAAACATTACAGGATTGTCTTTCCTGCTCATCGGCATTAACTTACATTTTTCTATGTTAAGAGCAAGCTGCCACTCATCACACAAACAAGAAATTTTGTGCACCACAGCATCATCAGTAAACACCTGCAGATTGCTGCTCACTCTCAGTCCTATCAAATTTCCCTGTAGCATTGCTGATGATATCCTTCTATCACAGGAACACTTCCTGCAGATGACAATGTAATGTGTTCTATTACAGCATGATTCTGGGGTTAGACTTTCTGTTAGAACAACATGCCAAAATTGGCCTTCAGTGACATATGATGGAACTTAGAGGGATGATATTATGACTAGGGGAAACTGTGGAGTATTGTAGCAAGGTTCATCTAACTTAGGGACAAATCGACTGAATTGCATACAAAATCACTGAGTCTTGATTAGCATGATATTAAGCCAGAGGGCACTGGAAAGTTTCTTTGGGTATGTTTGGAACCTAAGTTGCCTGTCGATATGTTGTCTATAAAAGAACCACTAGAGGAGAACAATGTACTGGACACATCATGCTGTTTGGGAGAGAGACGGAAAAATATTACCTGTGAATTTACAAAATTTTGACACTGATGAAATAAAATTAACAAAGGGACTGTTAGTAATGAATTTAGTCATCCTAGAGTAAGATGATAGGGACATGCCAAATGTGAACCATGGTTAGACACAGGCTGCCACTAAAACTGCATATGCTACTTGAGATGGTGGAGCATCTGGAAGGAATGAAAAAGATAGAGATGAAGAAGTTGCTATTGGAATTTGAGGATTTATTTTATCCTCAAAGTCTGTTTCCAGATATGCCTGTGACATAATACCAAATTCCAACAGAAATAAAGCATCATGATATCAGAAACTGTGCCATATACCTTGACATTTACAACCGATTATGGAGAATTTCATTAAACAAGAACCCGAAACACAGATTCTGCTGTGACTATCAATATCTCAATAGTAAAACGATGATAGAAGTGTACCCAATACTCAACATCGTGGTGACCACTGGTAACTGGGACAGTGCCAGTACTTCTCTACTGGGCATGTAAGGAGTGGGTACCATCAGTTAGAGGTTCAGGGGACCAGCTGAAGACAGCATCTGCAGACCCCAGCAACATTTGGTAGTTGATGGATGGGGTACTGAGAAGGTTGAAACTTCATCAGTGATTGGTGTGCCTTAATGATATAATTGTGTTCTTGATGGATGTGGGAGACCATATACAATGATTAAGATATGTTTTTAAAAGGTAATGTATTGCACATCTTATGTTAAGCACAGAGAAGTGTCATTTTCCTTGGAGAAAGTTGGGTATGGTATGTAATTAGTAAAGAAGGGATAACAAAGGGCCTAAGATTGGTACAAGCAATACAGGATTTTCCTTTTCTTAAGACAAGTATGGAGCTACAGACATTTTTGTGGGTCTCCAATGATTACTGGAGATTCGTCAAGGGGTTTGCAGATATTGCAGGCCACTCAAACAGCTATTGAAAAAAAGGTGTAAAATTCAAGTAGACCAAGGAGTGTCAAACCACATTATGGGCTTGGAGAAAGCTCTGACACTGAGCCCAGAAGAAATGTTCAGCTTAATGTATGGAATTCTGTATTTTCATTGTTATCTTTGTCGAAAGAAATTCTAGTTTTAACCAACTATGCAGCTCTAAAATGGTTATTAGGTTTGAAGGACCCTTCTGCCAGGCCCACAAGGTGGGTGTTGAGTTTGTGTGAACTGGATTATGAAGCTGTGCATAAGCCAGGAAAGAAGCACGGTAATACAGATGATATGAACACGAAGGTAGCAGTAGTACTGTAGTGTCGCAGAATAGTAAAGAGTTGGAAACGTGGAACATTGTCAAAGTTTCGTTGCCTATGCTGAGAGCCAGAGGCAGTAGGTTAGCCAAGAGGTAAGAGGATTGCACATGTATCGGAATGTGTCATTACGCAGGGGCAATGGCCTGGTTACACACAACAGGCGAGAGAGAATTGCTTAGCACGCGGGTTTGTGTTAGACGGAGACTTTCGTAGAGTGTAAGACAGAGAGATAGCGTCAGCTGTACTGCATTTCACAACTTCGCATATGTCTCTCATAACAACACGTAACTCTGTCACAAGAACATCTAAGGGGCGAGTACAACAGATAAGTCAGCAGTATAAGTGGAACGAATGCATTCATTACAAACGAGCATGACGTCAGGACGTCGCTCGTGCTTCCTTTAAATACGCTAGCTTTGATAGCAACAAGGCACTCGCAGTTAGATGTGTACTGGGATGCTGCGTAGCACTCAGCTCGGTGATCGACATGTTAATCTTTATTAAGGAGATATTGCAGTAAGGGCGGCCCATCCAGCAGCAGACTTGAGGGGACAGTACCAGCTCTGGTCCTCTCTGCTGCCGCTGTCAATCATCAACCCAGGATTAGCAGACATCGCAGCAGACTCGCTCGCTGCCAATGCTGACCACATCAGTGAGCCGTCGTTGAGATCGTGCGGGGCCTAGGCCCTGTGCATCCTCCGTCACATACCGGGTGAGCCAACGATGCTGGGGGATTGCAGCCCGCTCCGCCCATTCACCACAGATGAGCCACCAGGAGGAGCAAGGAAGAAGACGGGGTGGGACAGAGTACACTCTGCACTTATGAGAACGCCTCTCGTGCCGACAGCGCTGGGACTCCAACCCGGAGCCTGCTACATGCAGCGGCCCGCTGTCCGCCTCTGAGCCAGCCGGCCAGCCGGGCGCCGTCCGCCATGCACGGCGGAAGTAAGGGCATTCCGCCGCTATGTCACAGCACGCAGCGCTGCGCTAGCAAGACTTGTGCCGGAGCTGGTGTTATCGCTACAAGTCAGCGAGGACTCGGGGAAGGTCATTGATATCACTAAGTTCAGCCAGCCTGTGTTATGCAGCTCACATTGTACTCGGCAGGAATAAAGGTGTTAAGAATTAATAATGTTTCTTTGGCGTTTATGACCCGTCCACTGTCATTTCCTAGCATCCTGACAACTGGAGAGGTCACCGCTCGGCCTGCAGTACACCGTAGGCGACCGGGACCACCGGGGCGCCTACAGTACAGGAACTGAGCCATGGTCTTTTTGAATGGCAAGCAGTGCAAGTCACTGATAATGATTGTAAGCTGTACATAACACAACTGCAGTTCAGCGTGTGTG
Source organism: Schistocerca nitens (assembly GCF_023898315.1). Taxonomy (NCBI): domain Eukaryota; kingdom Metazoa; phylum Arthropoda; class Insecta; order Orthoptera; family Acrididae; genus Schistocerca; species Schistocerca nitens. Next base: position 288,609,455 of record NC_064622.1, read on the forward strand.
ACAGCCTTTCATTAAAGTCAACTAGGTTGGGAACACTTGTGGTAGTACCAGTTATGTTTGAGGAAGAAGCATTAAGGGAAACATACAACATGCTACCTGAGCATGGAGGTCAGAGGACAACATATTGGAGGGTGGAAAAACAGTACTGTTGAAATGAGATGACGAAGTGGACTAATACGTATAGCTAGTGTACAATGTGCACAGTAAGTGGACATGAACCATAGGCAAGTGCCATCACAATTGTTACAAGAGGTAACTAGGCCATCTGAAATGATAAGAATGGATAGCCTACATCAATTTAACACTACTCCAGTGGAAACAGTTTCGTTTCAATGATTATTAACTGCTTCTCATGGCATGTGGAAGTGATCACCATTCCGAATCATTAAGCAACTATGGTGGCAGAAGTCATGGCCAACAACTGGTTGCTCAAATTTGGGTGTAACTAGGGCAGATAGATCAGGGGTGCACTACACAAAGGAAGCAGCTACTCGGGTAGCAGAGTACTTGTGGTGTGCACATTGGGGTTTTTTAGGCTAGGGAGTAGTGCGAGGTGTCCTGATGAACACTCACCAGTCAACGTGCAGGCAGGGAAATCAGAATGCGCTCAGTGTAAAGACACTTCAGCTATCAAGATATTCGCAGTAAATTTTCAGAGTGTTCGGAATAAAGTTCCTGAATTTACTGCCATCCAGGAAGCGTGTGGCACGCAAATTATTCTTGGGACTAAGACCTGGCTAAACCCTTAGATAGGAAGTTCTGAAATATTTAGTGAGGGTTGGAATGTGTATCGGAAAGACAGATTAGACACCGTAGGAGGTGGTGTCTTCATTGTAGTTGACAAAAATATTGTGTCTACTGAAGTCCAAGTAGAGTGTGATTGTGAAGTTATCTGGCTATGAGAAATAAAGTTAATTGTTGGGTGTTATTACCGGCCACCAGGTTCCACCGTGTCAGTTCTAGAATCATTCAAAGGGAGTCTACACTCTGTATCGCATACGTACCCGGATCATGTTGTATTAGTCGGAGGCGACTTCAACCTACCTAGTAGAGACTGGGATGTCTATGGATTCATTACAGGTGGCACAGACAAGCCGTCATGTGAATTACTTTTGAAAACATTATCCGAAAACTGTCTTGAGCAGCTAAATCGACAGCCAATGCATAATGGAAATATTTTAGATCTGGTAGCCACGAACAGACCAGACCTCATCGACGGTGTCAGTGTTGAGACAGGGATTAATGATCATGATGTTGTCATTATGACTATGGTTACGAAAGTTAAAAAAATTAGTCAAGAAGGCTAGGAGAGTATTCTTACTAGAAAGAGCAGATAAGCACTTGTCAGCATCCCACTTAGTAAATGAATCGACTTCATTTACTTCCGGTACGATGGATGTGGAAGAATTATGGGCAAATTTTAAACACATTGTGAATCACACATTAGAGAAGTATGTGCCAAAAAAGTGGGTTAAGGATGGAAAAGACCCACCGTGGTTTAACAGTGCAATTCAGAGAATGCTCAGGAAGCAAAGACAGTTGCACTCACGTAACAAGAAAGATTGGGAGAATGAGGACAGGCAAAAGTTAGTAGAGATTCGTGCTGCTGTAAAAAGAGCAATGCGTGAAGCATACAACCACTACTACCGTCATACCTTAGCAAAAGATCTTGCTGAAAACCCAAGGAAATTCTGGTCTTATGTAAAATCGGTAAGTGGGTCGAAGACTTCCATCCACTCACTCACTGATCAGTCTGGCCTGGCAATGGAAGACAGCAAAATGAAAGCTGAAATTTTAAATTTAGCATTTGAGAAATCTTTCACGCAGGAGGATCATACAGACATACCGCTGTTTGAGTCTCATACAGATTCCAGTATGGAGGACATAGTGATAGACATCCCTGGGGTTGTGAAGCAGCTGAATGAGTTGAAAATAAATAAATCGCCAGGTCCTGATGGGATTCCAATTCGGTTTTACAGAGAGTACTCTACTGCATTGGCTCCTTACTTAGCTTGTATTTATCGCGAATCTCTTGCCCAACGTAAAGTCCTGAGCAACTGGAAAAAAGCGCAGGTGATGCCTGTATATAAGAAGGGTAGAAGGACGGATCCTCAAAATTACAGACCAATATCCTTAACATCGGTTTGTTGCAGGATTCTCGAACATATTCTCAGTTTGAATATAATGAATTTCCTTGAGACAGAGAAGATGCTGTCCATGCATCAGCACGGCTTTAGAAAGCATCGCTCCTGTGAAATGCAACTCACCCTTTTTTCATGTGATATCTTGTGAACCATGGATGAAGGGTATCAAACGGATGCCATATTCCTTGACTTCCAGAAAGCGTTTGACTCGGTGCCCCACTGCAGAGTCCTAACTAAGGTACGAGCATATGGGATTGGTTCCCAAATATGTGAGTGGCTCGAAGACTTCTTAAGTAATAGAACCCAGTACGTTGTCCTCGATGGTGAGTGTTCATCGGAGGTGAGGGTATCATCTGGAGTGCCCCAGGGAAGTGTGGTAGGTCCACTGTTGTTTTCTATCTACATAAATGATCTTTTGGATAGGGTAGATAGCAATGTATGGCTGTTTGCTGATGATGCTGTGGTGTACGAGAAGGTGTCGTCGTTGAGTGACTGTAGGAGGATACAAGACGACTTGGACAGGTTGTGACTGGTGTAAAGAATTGCAGCTAACTCTAAATATAGATAAATGTAAATATGTCTGCTTGTGTCTGTATATGTGTGGATGGATATGTGTGTGTGTGTGCGAGTGTATACCCGTCCTTTTTTTTTTCCCCCTAAGGTAAGTCTTTCCGCTCCCGGGATTGGAATGACTCCTTACCCTCTCCCTTAAAACCCACATCCTTTCGTCTTTCCCTCTCCTTCCCTCTTTCCTGATGAGGCAACAGTTTGTTGCGAAAGCTTGAATTTTGTGTGTATGTTTGTGTTTGTTTGTGTGTCTGTCGACCTGCCAGCACTTTCATTTGGTAAGTCACATCATCTTTGTTTTTAGATATATTTTTCCTACGTGGAATGTTTCCCTCTATTATAACTAAATGTAAATTAATGCAGATGAATAGGAAAAAGAATCCCGTAGTGTTTGAATACTCCATTACTAGTGTAGCGCTTGACAAGTCACGTCAATTAAATATTTGGACGGAACATTGCAGAGTGATATGAAGTGGGACAAGCATGTAATGGCAGTTGTGGGGAAGGCGGATAGTCATCTTGGGTTCATTGGTAGAATTTTGGGAAGATGTGGTTCATCTGTAAAGAAGACCGCTCATAAAACACTAATACGACCTATTGTTGAGTACTGCTCAAGCGTTTGGGATCCCTGTCAGGTTGGATTGAGGGAGGACATAGAAGCAATTCAGAGGCAGGCTGCTAGATTTGTTACTGGTAGGTTTGATCATCACGCGTGTTACGGAAATGCTTCAGGAACACGGGTGGGAGTCTCTGGAGGAAAGGAGGCGTTCTTTTCGTGAATTGCTACTGAGGAAATTGAGAGAACCAGCATTTGAGGCCGACTGCAATACAATTTTACTGCCGCCAACTTATATTTCACGAAAAGACTACAATGATAAGATAAGATAGATTAGGGCTCGTACAGAGGCATATAGGCAGTCATTTTTCCCTCGTTCTGTTTGGGAGTGGAACAGGGAGAGAAGATGCTAGTTGTGGTACGAGGTACCCTATGCCACGCACCGTATGGTGGATTGCGGAATATGTATGTATATGTAGATGTAGATGTAGATTGGGAAATTAAGGACTAGTCCACTGCACTCACAAAATAATGGAAGAACAGAGCATGTGCATAATACTACTGGTAGAATGTGATGCTGCTATGTAAACGATCACCATAATTATTGGGGTACATTTGTCTTGGTAGCCTAATCTCAAAATTTCACTTTAGTACTCCACTACTCCCTTATTTGGAGGCATATGCGAGAAAGACTACTTCACCATTTGCTAATAATATGCTGGAAATTGGTAGGGATTGAGAGCTGGTTCGCAATTTCTCCAAGATACTAAGAGAGGTGTGGAGGCATGCGCAGAGGGCAAACAGCGAAGCACTAAAATGACAAGAGGTAGTGTGGAAATACACTGAGAAATTGTCGCATTGTGGGGTAGGGCAACTGGTAATGTTGTCAAGCCCTTATACCGCAGAAAATAAAATGTTTGGGACAAGTTAAAAGGGATTGTGCCATGTGATAAAAACAACATTACTAGTCGAAATCAAGCTTCAGTTGTCAACTACAATGACAGTTCACGCTGGATGCCTACAGCCATTTAAAGGTGCTCAAGATGCATTGCCATTAATACGAACACCCACAGCAAAGAAAAAGGAGAAAGGAAATGAGAAAAAGGGTGGGTATGAAGATGCTACGTGACCTGTGTGTGTATTTTGTATTATGCTGTAATGTGATTATGAAGTTAGGCTGCATTTAAGTATAGAGCAGTGGTAATCAATTTGATCTCTATCACCCACTACTGGGGATTCCAGCTTTCTTTGTGGGCAGTACACAGTAGGGGTTTAAAAACTTTTTTCATCACGTATTCATAAAATTTTGACATGTATCCAGTAAGTAACAATTAATATATGCTTTAACTTGCTATGCCTCTGGTTTATAAATTTTATAAAGTTATGTCCATTCTCTTTATAAATCACCACTGCTGTGGTACTGGTGGTGGTTTGGAAAATTTTGCTATCAGGAAGCAGCATGGTACAAAATAAGTTTTTGTGTGCCACAGTTATTGTAGTGGGGTTTATGGTCAATGTATGTGTAAGAAGTGAGTTACATGACAACAAACCTTTCTGAAGGGGGGAGGGAGAGTAACTGTAGATCCCTGGTATGAGATTGCAGAGTGTCGGAGTTGAGGATGTGAGGAGTCTTAATCATGGCAGTGCTTCACCTGTTCACTGAGAATGGAATGGGGGGCCCTGCAAGATCAGTGCCTGGAAACCCGAGTGCTGTTTACCGGAGATGTGCTCATTGAGTGCTTTTTAAAAAGTCTAAGAGCGTGGGAGCTAGAAGCTGACTTCCTGGAAATTTTGTGCATGGCAAGACATGATACTGATTGACTTAAAAAGCAATCAATGTAGTAGGAACATGACACAGAATGCTCTAGAAACAGCATTGGTGGGAAGCCAGCTGATTGGAGATCATTTTTCATAGATTCCTTGGCTAGACAACAGACAGACCCTTAACAATTATGTTATTGGGCAATGTTTGGTGTACATTTTTCACTGGAGAATTATCTTCATGGTAAAGACTCTGCTCCGAATTGAGACAGGAGAGATAATTGAGAGAAGAGTCACTTGCACTATACACAGCTTACCTTCCTACACAGCGATTATGGTGAGATTATGTGACAGCATTGACTGAAGATTATGGATTTTTCGACACTTAATTATATTTGTGAGGACTCATCCATGACTTGGGGAGCAAGGATACTTGCATGCTATTTTCATTTCACCATTTGGTGCAATCCTATGATCACCGTGTATCCACCCATGGCTATGTTTTATGCGATTAATTTATTAGACTGATAATTAGTTCTGAACCCCGATGTCTTTTCTGGAACTTTGCCAAGTTAACCCAGTGCTAATCGTATCTCATTTCATGTTGTTTTCCCCATGTGCTTCATTAAGATCAACATTAATGTCATTATATGACTTGTGCACAATGAGAATGATTATAATAAACTTATATTCACTAGGGCCATGATTTTAATTCAGTAGTTAGTGAATTTCTTTTCCTTGCAGTATACTATTAATGGTATCTGTGTAGACCAACACAGGACTCATTTATCATGGCCATCCCTTTAACATTGTTAAACCTGTTATGCAACAGTTCTTAATTTGATATCTGAGTTCCCTAGGGAGCAATCCACCTCTCAGTTGCTCAGCTGATGCAAATCCTTACAGCGGCCAGAAATCTTGTGTCCATTAGTGCAGTTGGTACTTTGCATGATTTAACAGTTACTTCAGTACAACATAGATCAGTGAATCACGCTGCATGAGTAAACTATATATAATTGGATGGATAAAAAATTATCTACTCATCAACTGAAGACAGGAAAACACACTTTTAAAGATACTCAAATTTGTAAGCTTTCAGAGCCAGTGGCTCCTTCTTCTGGCATAAGGGTTGAATGAGAAGGAAGAAGGCTGAAGGAAAAGGTGTGGTGAGGTGTATGAAATGGGGAGAGTTTGGAAAAATCCCCCAGAATGCCAAGTCAGAGGAGACTTACTGGACAGGATGAGAAGGAAAAACACATATTCACATGTATGAGTAAACTAGATAGATAAAATAGTTAGTCAAGATGAAATTTTCAAGAACAAGTAACTCAGTCTTAGAGAGACCAATTAACGAACTGTGAAATAAAGGTCAAATTAAAATTATTCTACATTAATGAGAGAATGCAGGAAGGCTCATGGAAGCAGAAAAATACATTCAAAGAATAAATAACAACCAATTTGTGAAAAAAGTCATAAAAAAACAAATCACACAGTATGAAACAAGTGCTGATAATTCTAAGAAAAAGATGATTGGAATGAAGAAAAATCATACTTTTACCCAAATCTCAGAACTGAAAAGAATAAAGTAGAAAAAGACAAAGAAGAAGAGGTTATTCCACATATAAGATTACTTTCTATTCTGGTTCTTCCATCTGCTTTCAGTACTTTGTAGAATAACAAGAATTAGACATGCTCTCTAAGAAGACTCTAGGAGGTTGGCTGATGGCAGCTAGAGGACAAAAACAGTCTAATGACATTGTTCAGCATTAGTGGACCGCTTGTCAGTGCTAATTTTAGCCAGCAAACAACACTATGTTTAGTGACCTACACCTAAAAAGCAAAATAACACCTGGAGGTAGAAGTCAGTGAAATGTTATGAGTAACAGAGTATGAAATCATCTTAATTATAGACAAGTGAAACAATGGAAACTCCAGGTTGACATTCCAGTCCAAACTGCCAGAGTTGGTGGTCATGAGTGTGTGAAGCGTGCCTGCTTGTGTGAGTAAATGTGCGTGTGCATTTTCCCTGTTTATAGGCAAGTTAGTCACAATAAATAAAATTTGTGACAGGAAATCAGTACTCATTATGATTTGTACAATGTCCGTGTAGTCCGTACTGGAAATACCAACTGAGTACCACCATCAGTTTTATGTTGCTGTTGTTGTGGTCTTCAGTCCAGAGACTGGTTTGATGCAGCTCTCCATGCTACTCTATCCTGTGCAAGCTTCTTCGTCTCACAGTACCTGCTGCAACCTACATCCTTATGAATCTGTTTAGTGTATTCATCTCTTGGTCTCCCTCTATGATTTTTACCCTCCATGCTGCCCTCCAATACTAAATTGGTGATTCCTTGATGCCTCAGAATATGCCCTACCAACTGAACCCTTCTTCTAGTCAAGTTGTGCCACAAATTTCTCTTCTCTCCAATTCTATTGAATACCTCCTCATTAGTTATGTGATCTACCCATCTAATCTTCAGCATTCTTCTGTAGCACCACATTTTGAAGCTTCTATTCTCTTCTTGTCTAAACTATTTATCATCCACGTTTAACTTCCATACATGGCTACACTCCATACAAATACTTTCAGAAACGACTTCCTGACACTTAAATCTATACTCAACACCAGAAACACTCTCCTTGCCATTGCCAGTCAGCATTTTATATCCTCTCTACTTCAACCATCATCAGTTATTTTGCACCCCAAATAGCGAAACTCATTTACTGCTTTAAGCGTCTCATTTCCTAATCTAATTCCCATAGCATCACCTGATTTAATTTGATTACATTCCATTATCCTCATTTTGCTTTTGTTGATGTTCGTCTAATATCCTCCTTTCAAGACACTGTCCATTCCGTTCAGCTGCTCTTCCAGGTCCTTTGCTGTCTCTGACAGAATTACAATGTCATCGACGAACCTCAAGGTTTTTATTTCTTTTCCATGGATTTTAATTCCCACTCCGAATTTTTCTTTTGTTTCCTTTACTGCTTGCTCAATATACATATTGAATAACATCAGGGATAGGCTACAACCCTGTCCCACTCCCTTCCCAACCACTGCTTCCCTTTCACACCCCTCGACTCTTATAACTGCCATCTGGTTTCTGTACAAATTGTAAATAGCCTTTCACTCCCTGTATTTTACCCCTGCCACCTTCAGAATTTGAAAGAGAGTATTCCAGTCAACATTGTCAAAAGCTTTCTCTAAGTCTACAAATGCTAGAAACATAGGTTTGCCTTTCCTTAATCTATTTTCTAAGATTATTTACAGATGAATGGAAAAACTGATAGAAGCCAACCTCGGGGAAGATCATTTTTATATTTATGTGAAATTCTAGGTTATAAAATAGCAACAGGAAAGTGGAAGATCAGTAATGTGAAAGCTTTGCATCATGTTTCAAAGAGATTGTCTGAAATCTACGAATAATTCTTTGTTGGTTTGGCAACAGGTTCATAATCTCACATTTAATAAAGATTTGATGGTGGTATTTGCTGCTGCTTGACATATAGCAGTAAAAAATCAAGATTAATCACATAAAAATGGGAACAGAAAAATGAAGAGAAAGTAAGGAAGGAAGAGATATTTTTTTCTTTGGAATCTTATTACACATACAAGATGTGCTAAAGTATTTAACTGTTTACATTGCTTTTTGACTCCTCAAAAAAACAGGGGACGATGAAAAATCTGAATAAGTTTACCTTAATCCTTTGTCCTTCAGGATATGTGACAGCCCATGCACAATGAATGTTTTTGGATGGTGGTGAAGGGTAACCAGGACTTGTAATATTTGCCTCAGGTCCAAGTATTACTCCTCCACAATCAGAAACAGAATATTGACCAGAGAACTGTAATGTGTGCAAAGTTCCAAAGGAATCCTGCCTGGCCACAATTTTGGTTGTTGGAAATGGGCTGCTGAAGTATTTTGGTGATGTAATATTTTTACACACTGACACACTGATTTCACCTGCAGAAAATGGACGTCCAAATTGGTTTCATTAACAAGCACAATGAACACACAAGTAATAGAAATGAAACAGAAGCTGTAAATTACCTTACACTGTGAAACAAATTAATAGTAATATATATATACAAACAATAGTATAAATATAAACACAGAAAATCTGAAGTCTCCTTTATTTATGTTAGAGGACTTTTGCAAATCATTTTATTTTTTTTTAGTACAGTTTATTCAATAAACCAAAACAAATCACTGAACTGAAATAACAGGTTTTACACACCATCATCCATTTATTAACAGCTACAGGTACTGTGAGACAAGAGTGATCGATCCAATACTACGAGAAGAGTTATTGAACAAGATGAATTATATGATTATTTACAAAACAGCAAGAGATATATAATATAATCTAAAGTTGTAGATGTAGTACTAACTATAAAAAAAGAACTAAAATTGTGGGAAACATACCAGCAAGTGACTGTAAGAGGAGATGAAGTGTCAAAACACAGATGATGAAATAATACAGTAAATAACATACCTTAAGTTGGAAATAGTAATGTACGGGATAGAATCTTAGAATTGAGTGCATAAGAGATATTCCCTGCTAGAGTAACAGTGCAAAACCAATTTATCATTTACTTAAAAAACATGAAGATATTCAACTGAAAATTGCACTACAACCAGCATACAAAAACAAAAAAAAAAAAATACATGTAGTCTGGTACAGAAATGGTTACTGCCTAGGAAACGTGAGATTTAAAAATTTTTGCAGCAATGTCAATAATATATTATATTTTGAAGAAGGACTTTTGTCTGAAAGCTTAAATGTATAGCAGCCCTTTCGTTGTGCTATTTGTGACTTATATCTCCTCTGTATGATGAGTATCAATCATCACTTTCATAATATTATCTTTATATTTTTAGAGACAGAAAAACATGTCTTATGTTCTTTCTGTGCCCACATAGACTAGGAAAGAAAATCATAAAATAATAGGCAGAAGCAAGAAGCAACTGCTTAAGAGAGAGAGAGAGGGGGGGGAAGGAATGGAAGAGGAAAAGCTGTCTGATACAATTTTGCACATAACATATTTTGTATATAAGGAATGGCACTGTAGGCTTTCAGATTGATTATATGAAGGTAAAACAGAGATCTCAAAACCTGACTTAAAACTGTAAGGCAATTCCAGGGGCATTTAGCCCATGAAAGGAAAAAAATATAAAAATGCAGCACATAAAACAAGTGAAAGGGAATATATAGATCTAGAAAATAAGCCCATTTTCTAGGACATAATTGATCCCAAAGATGAGACCCAAATGATGATAAATATGTGAACTTTTTAAGCTATTGATTCTTGTCTTAAACTATAAAAGTTATCTCTGTTGATAATTTTTACAACATTACATGTGTATTTACAAATTTCGTTATGATAGCATTTACAATAGCTGTGAGGGGGTAACCAATAAAAGGTATTATTTTTTAAAAGCTATAGATTTTCAAATTGCTTTCAAAAGAACCTTACCCCCTTCAAAATACTCTCCATTACAACTAATGCATTTGTCCCACCAGTGCTTCCACTCTTCAAAACATTTTTTGCAGTCACCCTTAGAAATGGCTGATGGCTCCTCCTCCATTTTTTTCTTGACTTCTTCAATGCTGTCAAATCAGTGTTCTTCCATGCCCCTTTTCCTGGATGGAAATAAAATGTTGCACGGAGGCAGGTCAGGTGAGCAAGGTGCTTGGGCCGCAGAACCATGCCATTTTTAGCCAAAAACTTCCTAACAGAAATGGCTGCGTATGCAGGTGCATAGTTGTGGTGGAAGAACCAGTCTCTTGTCAGCCACAAATCAGGACTTTTTTGACGAACACTGCAGTGCAACCTTCTTAAAACTTCCAAATAAAAGATCTGATAGTCTGCTGGTGGTCTATGAGCACAAGCTCTTGAATTTTTTCAATTTTTTTGGTCAATTTGGGCAGCTGAATGACGTCCAGAATGAGGTTTGTCATCAATCAACATGATGAGGTTTGTCATCTATCAACATGTTGCCATTTTCAATCCAGCAAACCATTTGTACGCTTGAGCTTTCCCATAGAGTCGTTTGGTAAGCTGTTTCCAACACTAATACAGTTTCAGCAGCATTTTTACTGAGTAGAAAACGAAATTTCACAGCTTCACATTGTTTACTTAAACTTGCCTCATAAAAAATGAAACAACAATAGAACAGTGCTAGCAAAAACAATCACTGCAGATGAACAGAAAAGCCAGGTCAGAAACACAGTTGGCACTGAACTGGCAATGAGTTGCATAAAACACTTCTAACAGCAGTTACACAAGCTCCATCCATGGCAATGTTATTCCACCCCCTCCCACCCATATGACTGAATGTATTTACAAAATTAATTGGGACAGCATTTACAACAGCACTCATAGTTATTGTAAATGCTCCCTAACGAATTTGTAAATACCGTATTTACTCGAATTTTAGCCGCACTTTTTTTCCTGTTTTTGCTATCCAAAAAACCACCTGTGGCTTAGAATCGAGTGCAAAGTAAGCGGAAGTTCTGAAAAATGTTGGTAGGTGCCGCCACAACTAACTTCTGCCGTCGAATATATGTAGCGATACACAGGCAGGCTTTGCAGGCACAAAGATAAATACTGGTGCTAAAACCTCTGCATCAGCAAATAAATTAAAAAAAAAAAAAAGGGTGGAAGACGAGCTTTTTTTTCTCCACCCCGAGTTTCGACCACTGCATTTTCATATATTATCCAACGAAGTAAACACAAATTCCGTATTGTTCATATTCGAATGTAGCAGCACTTCAATGTACTACGAAAATCCATCTGGCAAGACTGTTCGTGATTTTTGTCAGTATGGCCAACTCTATGTTCTGAATTTTTTCCCACCTGTGAGAAGAGATGATTGCTAGTAGGAACTATTATGAATTGTGAATCACATGCAGTATTCTCTTCACCATAAGAATAAAACGAATATAAACATTTTGCCACGTATTCTTTCGTGTTTGCTGCTATCTCATTTAAATCCGGTCTGCCTAATAAACTATGAAACTAGACTGAGACAACAGCAAACGCGGAAGAATATACATATCGTGTCTATATTCGTATTATTCTTATCCCTAATAGTGATACAGTCAGAAATGAAGCACAGCAACTGACTAGATTTTTAAATCTAAGATGACTGATTTCTGTGCAGAATGTAATGTACTGAAGAGGTATCTGCAAAGATTTTCAAATGGAGAAAAATTTTTGCTAAATTCTCGTTCAGAACATTTTCTATCATACGCAGTCTATTATTTTGATCTTGTTGGTCATTATCAAAGAAAGCAGCAGTGTAAGTAACAACAAATAGCAGTCTCTTGCCAGTGTTTCCCTTATGAGACAATTCCTCTCTTTTTTTTATTGTAAGCCACGGTAGCGCGCACAAAAGCAAGCCATGCCACAAGCGGCGATGGGTTGTAAACACTCATTGTCAGTATGCGACAAACAATGCATGACACAGTACAATAATGCATTTTTAGCTTAGAGTGACTTAAACACCTATAACAAAGAAAACCGCACTTATCAGATCAAAGAAAAATAAGCAACCAATTCAAACCAGACGAAGCACGTGAAAAAAGAAGGGTACCCGTATAAATACAGACGGAGCGCCTGACGCATAACAATGGCTACCTGGTAAAGCTTCACTGTTAAGCTTACGACTCGAACCAAACTACTGTAGCTGTATCATCATTCATTCGACCTAAATTGTGTCTCATATTACAATGGCCCAACTTTGTTTCGATTTGGAGGTGCGGCCTAAAACTTTTCTCTCCCCTTGAATTTCGAGTCTCAAATTATTTCAGGTGCATCTTAGATGCGAGTGCAGCTTGGGTTCGAGTACATACGGTACATTTAGTCATAGTTATTATACATGATGTCATAATGAATTTTGTAAACACATACATAATTTTGTCAAAATTGTTAAAAGATATAACATTTACATTTTAAGCCAAGAATTGATAGTATAAGGATTTGTAGTGTTTTGTTTGGCTCTCATCTTTGGGGTCAGATATGTGTTAGAAAATGGGCTTAAAATCTGAAACATAGGTCGTATAGTAATAATAAAGTCTGTGAAACAAGGGTGAAAACTGTTTTGTTTAGTTAATACAAAATACAGTGCTTCATTAAGAACCCAAAGTTGAATCAATTAAAATAACTACCATTAAATAATTTATACATCTTTAGAAAGCTTTTGACAATGCTGACTGGACTGCACTCTCTGAAATTTTCAAAAATTGCAAGAATAAAATAGAGAGAACAAAAAGTGTCTATAACTTGTACAGAAGCCAGACTGTAGTAATAAGAGCCAAAGGACATGAAAGTGGAGTAGTGGTATAGATGAGACTGATACAAGGTTGTAGCCTACCCTGGTACTTTTCAATCGGTACGTTGCGCACGCAGCAAAGGAAACCAAGGAGAAATTTGGTATGGAACTGAAGTTAAGAGAGAACAAATAAAGCCTTTGAAGTTTGACAATGATACTGTAAAGACTTGGAACAGCAGCTGAATGGAATGGATAATCACTTGAAAAGAGATCGTAAGACAAACATAAAGAAAAGTAATTCAAAGGTAATGGAATATTGTTGAATTAAATCAGATGATGATGTGGGAACATAATTGGGAAATGGAAACACTAAAGGTTTTAGAAAAGTATTTCTATTTGAGCAGCAAACTAACTGACAATGGTCAAAATAGAAAGGATATAAAATGTAGTCTGACTATTGAAAGAAAAGCACTTCCAAAAAAGGGAAATTTGTTAACTGTAATACAAATTTAATTATTAGGAAGTCTTGAAGGTATCTGAAATGGACCATTGTACAGAAGTGAAACACAAATGATCAGCAGTTCAGACACAGAGAGAATAGAAACCTTTGAAATGGGACACTGCAGAAGAATGCTGAAGATGAGAGGGTAGACTAATTAATGAGGAGGCACTGAATCAAATTCAGAAAAACAGAAATTTACGTCACAGCTTAATTAAATTAAGTGTTTGGTTAATAGGACATGTTGTGAGTCATGAAAGAAATGTCAATTTGTTAATGAAGAGAAGTGAGTGGACTAAAAATTGTACCTGAAGACTAAGCAGTGAATGCAGTCAACAAGTTCAAATAGTTACATGTTACATTAGTTATATGGTGATGAAGAAGCCTCCACAGGATAGTCTAGCATGCAGAGCTGTGTAAAATCAGTTTTTGGACCAAAGACCACAACAACAACATTAATCAAACTTCATTTTCATTTAAATAATGGAAAGTCCAGGATGGAATAGCGATAATATGAAAAGGACACATTTCTACTCACCACACAGAGGAGATATTTAGTTGCAGACAGGCACAATGAAAACGGAATGCTACAAATGCTCAGCTTTTGGACTTTGTTCCTCCATCAGAAGTAGAAAAAACACACACAGTTCCATAAGCACAGCTCACACACATTAACTGAAGCACAACTCACAGACAGATGGCCACTGTCATCTCCTGATGCTAAGGCCCAACTTGCAACTGTGTGTGTGAGGTGAGCAGCAGTCCAACTGGAGTGGGTAGTGGGGGTATGGAAGAGGCCTGGGGAGAATAGAGGAAGGGATCACAGAGTAGGGGTGGGAAAAGATGCTAATGTTGCCTATGGGAGCATACAGGGACATGACAGAGAACAGGATAGGGTTTGAGAATGAATTTTCCACTCTGCAGTGGAGTGTGTACTAATACAGAACTTCCTGGCAGATTACAACTGAGTGCTAAACCAAGACTCAAAGAAGGGGACTTTGCTGCCTTCTATAGGACCTTCAGGTACAGCTTTGGGTGTCCGGAAGGGGAGGGGGGGGGATGCTGGGGTTGGGGGTGTGATTGAGGGGGGGGGGAGGGGTAGAGTAGGAAGAGGAGAGGAGAGAAATACAGAAGGGGAAAGAACTATGTATGTCCTAGTAGGATAGAAGACTTGTGCAATGTGAGCAGGGAATGTGATAGGTAGGTAGAGGACAGGGACTAAAGAAGGTTGAGGCCAGATGGGTTACGGGAATGAAGGATATGTTGCGGGTAGAGAAGGAAGACAATCTCTATAGTGGAGCAAACACAATCAGACCTTAAAACCAATATTGAACCCAGCTTGATTCAATTTAATCTTCGATACAACTATGATCCACCCCCAACTGGCCCAAAATCATACCCTGTGAACTTTCCAGAATTCCCTGACCCATTCCAGATGTCCAACAGAATCTTGAGTCCCTCCTCAAATTCTTAGGTCCATCTCTGAGCCTCCCCCCTGTGTCTACCTCTCTTCTCATCCCCACCACTCACTGCTCTTCTGTCTTCTATGTACAAGCTTACTAAACTACACAAATCCAAGTAGGACATATTATTGTGGCTGGTTACTGTTCCCCACAGAGAGAATCTCTACACCTGTGGACTAACTCCTTCAGCCTATTACCTGCAACCTATCATCCTATATAAAATACACTCCAACCATATCCTCCACCAACTCTCCAAAGTTACTGTTCCTTTACCACCGAGCACCCTGCTTGTCTCTTTTGATGCCACTTTCTTCTACATAAACGTCCCCAATGTCACTGCACTGCTGCTATTGAACACTGCCTTCCCCAGTACCTGACTGACAGCAAACCTACAATCTCCTCCCTGTTACCATGGCCAACTACACCCTCTCCCACAATTACTTCTACTTTGAAGGCATTGCCTACAAACAAATGTAAGACGTAAGAAGTTGGCACCTGTGTCATATAGAGGGGTTCATAATGGTCTTATAACACCAATGAGTGCCTCACTCAGTTATGCAATTTGTCGCAGAAGCATAATACGTCATCCAGTGTGTTCTCCATTTACCCCATCTATAGCATGTGTGAGATTCATTCAGTCATTCGATTCCTCATGTTGTGTAATAAATTGGTGGTCAATGTCAACCCCCAGCTACAGAATTGATGTAATGAATCATCAACATGTTACCAATGTGGATTAGGTTGTTTAAGTAAGGCCATACCAACACCCACAACAAAGAAAAAATTGGGCGACCGTGTCTCATTTCTGAAGAGCTTATGTAGCAGGTTGAAAAAAAGGTTCACAATCATCGGTGTGTGACTCTTGAACCCCTTGAAGAATGTTTTGCACATGTCTCATGAAGTCTGGGTGGAATTATGTCATAAACACATGCGTTTAAGAAGTTGTGTGCACTGTGGATGCCAAAAATATTGACTGCGGAACACTGTGAAAATCACATGTTGGCTGCATTCATATTTCTTAAATGTTTTCAAACTGTGGGTTAACCCTTCCTTGACTCAATGGTGACTGAGGACCCAACATGGGTGTGTCACTGTACTCCTGAGTAAAAAAGAAAATCTCTGCAATGGTTTCATACATATCCTCTAAAAAATTCAAAATGAAATCTTCAAACAGGAAAAACATGGTATCCATGTTTTGGGAGCAGAAAGGGCTTTTGTGGTCGATTTCATGTCCAAAAGGGACAACCATTGATGTGGGGACATACTGTGAGACCATACACAAATTCAGAAAAAAAAAATCAAAGTGAAAAGGAGGGGAATGCTTACTTTTGGTGTGTCACTCCTTCATGACAAAATCAGACCTTATACTTCGCAGCTCTCTCATGACTTGATCGTGTCATTGTATGAGACACTGTGACTCATCCACCATTCTCCACTGATCTGACACCCTCGGATAATGATCTTTCCACTAAATTGAAGGAGTTATTGGGTGGACAGTGCTTTGCAAACAGTGAGGAGGTCATGGAAATGTGACAAAGTGGCTTCAGGAGGCTGAGCAGACGGTAGATGATGAGGATATGAAATTACTGGTGGCACGTACCACATAAGATTCATTAAAATATATTCATTTTTTGATTTTTAACAATTGCTGTATTCTTACTTTCCATGTACCCCTCGTATTCTGCTAAAGTGAAATAGTAGTTAGTAATGTTCTATTTTACTTCAGTTTTCAATATATGGGGATTTTCAGTTTGCTGCGTAATGACTACTGGCAACGTATTATAGACTTTTTCACCAGAACATGATACTCATTTTTAAGCCTAGGTACAAGTGCATTGTCTATACTGATTTAATTCTTCCTGTTAATGCTGTGGTGATGAACTTCACAGTACAATATTCCTACTGCACACTCGACCTCAGCTGCACTGTGACAAAAGATTATGCCACAGGATAGTAAGGTGTGAAAGCATGCAAGGTAAGCAACTCCATCTGCAGATAAATGCAAAGAGATTTCTAAGTGCATACAAACTGACTCATGATTACCTAGTACTGCTTATAAAAATAAAGTGATCTAAAGTGATACAAGTATAGTTCTACCCTTACAAATGTTAAAGAATAACAGTCCAATGCACAAACTAAGAACTTGCAATGGGACATCCACCTCTAGCATTACTTTTCCTCAACAGCAGTTGTCGATACCAGTATTATTTTTCAAATTTTGGACAGGTCAATTTTATCTGAAAACTTTCATATAATTTTATACACAATATGTTATATTTCAACCTACAATTTATGAAAAGGAATTACTTTATTTTTGATGTAACAACTGATAAGTACTAGCTCTGAATGTACAGTTAAAATTACTTTTTTTTAGAGACATTTGAAATTACAAATTATTTGGCACACTAAAAATTTCTATTGTTAATTACAAAATCTAGTACTGTCTACTGTGTTTATTTCTGGATTCATTTATGAAATAATAATCAAAATTAATATAAATTCATTTGCCAAGGAAAACTGTAAACCCTTTGGAATATGGTTATTACCACAGAGTGAAGTAGTAGTAAGCACGCCTGTGATGTGATCGGACGTATTTTTATAGTTTGGGCGAAAAATGTAATTTTGGCTTTGTTAATGCGAAAATTCAAAATAAGGTATGATGTACTAAAACGTGACAAAATACACTAACATCAACGCTGTACTCGCCTTTTGCAACCTAGCAAGTCTGAAATTGCTGAGCATTGAATTTCCACTGGACACTCAATGGAGTATGACAAGATAACAATATTGGCCACAGCAACATCCTTTTGGGACTCCGTCATAAAAGAATCAGTGGAAATTCACATGACAGACAATCTTATGAACCGTGGCATGGCTACCAGCTAGATAATGCGTGGAACCCTGTCATCTCTAAGATCTGCTCCAGACGAAGATGTCAGAGTACTCCGATGGCCGCGGCAATGGACAACGCCGAAGACAGCTGAGTTCTGCAGTTCCACCAGCTAGGGCGTTGTTGGTGGGCGGTGTGGTTCATCTGTCAATATGATTTTGATGCATGCGCGGAATACTTGCTGCATGCTATATATTGCGGAATGGAGGGCATCTTCGTCAGTCTTCGATGGCTCACCTGAGGATGGCTGGCAGTTGTCCAGTCGAAATATTGTGGATGGAAGCTAACGATGACCGGCTGCAAGCCCGAAATCTTTTTGAATCAAATATACTAACATAAGACCGAAAATTCTGCAACAACAATCTTCAAAATTATTTAGATCAATTCACCCATGAGGACATAAAAATGTGACAATTTCACCTTCAAGAATGAGACCCCAGGACAAGAAGAACTGGAGACAACTCTACAAGAAAAGATAAGTAAACTAGAAAGTTTATTGTAATCTTACTCCTCTCAAACCTTCAGAAAACACTTTGCTTATTGTAGACAACAGCAGAAATTAGGAAGGTGGGGGGAGATTACAAGTGTGGGTGTTGTTCATTATTAATTAATAATGAAGTTTTGTCTTTTACAGAAAGTGCTTCATTTCATTGATTTTTGTAATTTATGTACAGATAAATTTTCAATCACATGGAGCAATAACTGAAGGCTGCCCAACAGTGATAATGTACTACCATTAATGACAGACTGGATCAAATGAAACTGTAGAGGATTTTACAACTACAACCAGGGACATCAAAAAGGAAAGATAAGTACACACCATTTGTGAAGTTAATTTGTTTGTAGACTCAAGTGCTTGTTAACAAAACGAATAGGGACAAAAGCAAAAGAGAGCTACAAATGAAAGCTGCAGGATTCAATCAGGACATGTTTGAGCCGAGTGAAATTGTAGTCATTAAAGAAACAGTAAAAACTGTTATTCTGCAGTTAATTTTGGCAAAACTAGAGTAAATGAAGACAGATGCCAATAGCAAATTTAGGGCTGTTAATGATCAATTAACTAAAATAAGTATGACAACAACAGCAAAATGGACAAAGTACAAGACCACATAGATCACACAAGTAATCAAGTTTCAGAGTTAAAAAACTGGTTGTGAATGAAAGAGTTGATCTTTTAGAAAATAAACTTATTCTTTTGGAAAATGAATTTGTAGCTGAGTCAGCAAAAGGATCAAAGAATGTTGATGATTTAAGAGTTGAACAGAAGGCCACAGCAGAAACAAAAAAAGAAAAAAACAACAAAATATTGCCAGTTTAAACCAAAAAATTTTAAATGTAGAAATCAATATACAGACTCACGAAACTGCTTTAGATCAAAAAATTTCAGCAGTTCAGAAAATTTGCATTCACAAAAATCTGTGTGCAAACAATGGTACTGCATAGTCCAATACTCCTATCAAAAGTTTTCCATCAGATAATTTACATTCAGTGGATTTTCTGCACCACTGCAAAGATAGTTTTGTGTCAGGCATGAATGACAATCAAAAAATTAAATTTGTTAAAAGATTTCTTTAACGCAAAGTTCTGTCATGGGGAAATTTAAATGTAAGTCAGTGGGAAACATATTAGAGTTTTGAGAAAAGTTTTTACACAAATTTTGGTCGGAAGCTGAACAGGAGAGAATCAAAAGCGAATTTTTGAATGGTCCTAATTGTAGGAATAGGGATGGCACTTTCAAAGAGTTTTGTAAGAACCAACTTCAAAATGATGTTGATTGATGCACTTAAAAGGAGATTACCAGAAAGACAGGCAAAGCGTTAAAAATATTTAAACATGTAGGATAAATGAACTTTGTTGTGACAGTACAATGGGTTGCCCTCTCAAGACCTGTTAGTGAAACCAGTCACCGTAATAAATAAATTGTGTCAAGACTGTTTTTGATAGTAAATATTTGTAACACATTGATCACTGCTCACTCCCACAATGTATTCAAAAGTAACAAACTGAAATTAATTATGTAACTAAAATAATGCAAGAGACATTATTGTAATTAAAGTTCAAATTGATTTTCATATTTAAAACTAGTGATGATACTATCAAAATTATGTCAATTAATATTGTATTTTATACCTTCTTTGGCTGTAATATCAAATTCTTTATGTTTTGTAAATTTTGATTGTAACATCAAAATTGTAAAAAATTAATAATGGTTTCATTTGAAATTTATTGTTAAAATTCCATATAAAGCAAAGCAGCAATGCTGCGGGGGAGTTATTTGTTGAGTTGTCTTTATCAGGCAGTCAAAGAGATCTGTGAAGTTTGTCAGTCAGTGTTTTGTTAACGTGATGGGTATGCAGTTCATTTGTCAATAAGTTTTGTGAAGTTGGAAACTGTTATATTCTTTCATAGAATGAAATCCAGGAAATAGAAAGTTAAGTTAAATGTGACAATCTGAGAGGAAAATTATAAAGTGAACCCTTCCACAAAAAAAGTTGTGTTACTTCAGATTTTCTTTTTTACAGCCACATATTCTGTGTTTCCTTCATTACAATGTAATCCTGTTTACTCCAATATTTTCTAATAATTTTGCATTGTAGTGATTAATTCCTTTTTGGAACTACTTATCAATGCTACATCATCTGCACAGGAAAGCCTAGTAATATTCATCCCCTGCAGTTGGATACCTTGTGGAATAGTTTTAATAAGTCCTCTATCCATCTTCTCTAAGGTGAAATTAAATAAAAGATGTGAAATGGTGTCATTTTGTCTCAATTTGGTGTATACCTTGTCTCAGTTCAGTGTATACCTTAAAATTTTCAGTTTCTCATAAAGGCCTCGTTATATGATGTGAAGTTTCATCTATATACATTTTAACTAATCTGACTGACTTTGAGGGTATTTCAGATTCCTTCATTATATTTAGGACTGTCGGTTGGTGTATTAATCAAACTCAATTTTAAAACTGATAAATAATATGTGGACATACACACTAAATTCCCATGCCTTCTCAGTTACACATCTTAGCATGAATACATTATCTAATATGGATTGTTTTCCAGTCTGCAGGTATGGTTTTCATCTTGAAAATTGTTTCGATTGAAGACTATAGTTCTAATTCCAGATGTGGTCCTCCATTTTTAAATAACCACATGTATCTGTTCTTAATTGCAAGCCTTGTTATTATTTAATTATTTTATTTCTTGCTGTAGTTGTATTTAATTAACTTTTGGGTTAGAAACTTGTATGTCAACTGTATCAGGTGCTTCAAACTTAAAGTACAATGTAATCCAGGATGGATCACTGCAGTTGAGTGGTTGTGAAAAGTACATTTTCATCTTTTTTGTATGTTGCGTTTTCCCATGCTGATACTTTATAAATTCTTCCCTTACTGAATTTTCCAAAAGATTTACTCGTATTGTTGCAATATTCCCTTTCTCTAGTCTTAGGGTTCACTGAGTGACCTGGCAGATATTGTGATAATATTGCTCCCTTTTTGGATGCGGTATTTCCTTGCATTTCTTCCCTCCAGCACTTCCTTTTGGCACTCGATGTTGAACCAAACATTGTTAGTTCACTTTCGGTTTCCTATAATTCTGGAAGTTACTTCATGGCAACTGGTCTTTATGCATCTCCATCTGCTTTCCTCATGTTGTTCCATAGGAACCAGTCTAGTTTTTACTAAGTGACCTTCCATCTGTTTTGTAAAGTTTTCTTTTACCCTTTTTTCCACTAGATTTCCTATGTTGTACCTAGAAATTTCCATGCTACTTCTATTTAGTTTCCTTTTGAGCTTTATTTTCATTTGGGATATGATTAACACATGGTCTGTGCCACAATCTGCATGCGGTTGGCATGGAAAACAGGCTACTTCTGTCTTCTAAGAGCTGGGAGCGCAAAAGCCCACTGTGCAGATACTGGAGCCACCTCACTGATGCTCATACAAGGTTGCAGGATGAAACGATAGGACACTCGCTCTCTGCATCAAAAGGACAGACACAGGGTGTCCATTAAGACGGCCTACCTCAGTGCAGAAGATGCCACCGAAATGCAGACCAACACCAGACATAGAACAGCCACTAGCTACAGCCAACAGCACCACAACATCATCCACAGTAGTGCTGCCCACGTGAAAACAGGCTGACTACCACCCACCCAGATGCAGTAGCCACCTGACAACAACAACCGACCCACCAGCATTCAGCCAGGATGGAACCTCATTATGGATGAAAAGCACAGTTCTGTTTCAGTTCAGTAGATATTTTCTAGTCCAAGATAGTTAAATATTTTTCTTTCTTTTCCTTGTGGGGGTGTAATGTAGTGACCTCAGTTCACAGCTCACTCCACACCAATCCATCACCATCATCAAGAATAATCATCACTGGAAGGACTCTACTCTCCTGCAGTCAACAAATCACTATCTGTCACATTGTGAGCATGAGTGTGTATACATTTGTTGGGCATGAGTGTGTTAAATAACCAGCAAAAAGATAATATTATCTGTAATAGTAGTTATTTATCTTGTTCTAAAGTTCAATATTTAGTACCTACAGAACCATTACTATTCATAGAATACACAAGGTGCTTCAGACCTACAGTACAAGTACCATTTCTCAGAAACATTACATCCCCTAGAATCTGCCAGAGAACTGAGAAAGCAAAGTCAGCTTCAAAATTACATGAGCATTGTTTACATCCACATATTCATGTTCATCATACGTTAAATGAAGATGACTTCCAGGCAGTAACTGACTCCTACATCTGTGTTTTAAACCAAAATGTGGTCTTCACTGTTATTGGACTGTGGACCAACGAAGCCATTTTCATAGTTGAAGGAAAGGTAATTCTCCACAAAGCTCTCAATTAGTCAGACAAAAACCTTCATTGGTTACATCAGTAAGGCAACCAACACACCTGCAGCACTAATTCTTGGTGTGCACTCATCCATGGTAAAGTTATAGAACCACTTTTTATAAAAAACTGAATGATGAGTTACCAGTCTGTATTTCTCAAATATACACCAAAGAATTGCTAAAAGATGCTCCACTAGCAAAATAGCTGTTAAGGTGGGCAGCAATATTGATGTCCAGTACATTTTTCCTTCATGACCAGGTGTGCCTTAAATCAAAGTCTTCTTGATGGGTGTATTTGGGTGACTTTGGCACCACAACTGGAAGACATAATCCCCCTTGACAATTTCTTTTGGAAATGCATTAATGACATTGTGTATCAACAGTGTCCCGTAATAAGAAATGGTGTGAAAGATGGAACCTGCGAAGCATGCTAGTCACTTTGAGATGCAGAGATACTTCAGGGTCTTGAAATGCATGAAAATGGGAACAACTGTGATTAGAACAAAATATAAATATTTTGAATACCTATTACCATAAACCAAAGCAGAAAACATTTATATTTTCTAATAATCTGGTGTGAGTGCAAAAATTACTCGAATCTGAAAGTGTAAGTTTCTCCTTTACTACAATATTTTCTTTCCTTAAATGTTGTTCAAATCATAACCACCAGGAACAAATGTTTTATTGTATACACGAATGGGCTAACATTGTTTTCAGATATCAGGAGATACTTGCACATATTAAACTTGTATAAAACAACTTTCTGGGCAGGGCAACCACAGCTCACAGATATTACAAATAACAGTAACTACACTCAACACTCATTAACCGTTCAAATAAGCATAAAAATTATAAAAATTCAAAAGTCAAGAATGATGAGGTGTTTCCAAAAGCCACATAACTGTATGAAGGTGCTTTATTGACAACTATTACACAGAGCTGCTGGCAAGTTGCATGCAATGCAATGATCAATGCCATGATCTCAGCCAAATCTCAATATATATTAAGATTATGTCATGCAAAAGTACATAAATTGAAGAAACAACTAGTTGATCCATCATTGTATTCATGTTAGTATTTTGCAACCATGATTTATGAAACTGACGGTTGGTAAAATTCACATTGCACTTGCTGTATTTGATATTTAGGTTATTACATTCTTCTTGAATGTCTGAAAGAATTTTGTCTAACTAATATCTCCTATGTACGAGGTGGAACAGTTCTGTCATGGCTGGTTCTCCCAAGGATCTTAACAATTCTGAGCAAATTTTGTATACTTAAAGTGCCATTCTCATGCAGTATAGCTTCCCTAATCTCTTCTATATCCACTTCCTCCGCCCTTTCCATAACATCTCCTGCACATTTCTTTCCTTTATTGAGTCCTTCTATATATTTATGCTACCTTTCAGTCCTCACTTATTTGCTGGAGTTGAACACAGAATGCCGCCATAATTTTGGTACACCTCATGCTCTCCAACAGGTACTGCATGGTGGCTTGAGGGGCACAGATGTATAAGTAGATGTAATGCTGAGTTTACAACTTACATAGTTCTACATTCAAGAAAAATAGATAAATATACAACACATGAGAGTACACCAGGTAGTAAAGTTGCTAGTCTGATAAAATATAAAGGAAATTTGTTTTTAACAGTTGGTGATTTTCCACATTGCCTTAATGGTGTGCCACATGTCATTGGACCTCACTTGTAAGCTTAAACTACATAAGTTCATTCTAAATCTCACCAAGAGTTTGTTCATGTTGTGGCAGAAGAAAGAGATCATTTCCCATACTTCACTGTGAAAGACGATGCTCACTGGTAGAAGATGATGATCAATGGTAGCACATCACAAAATTAAGAGCATTCTACAAGAGGAGGACTATCAATATTGACATCCTGAATGACACTTGCACACAAAAATAAGGTTCTTACATCTTACATGAGACATGGGAAAGTGTACATACCTGTTATGATATTTATTCCACTATACCACCATCTACAAAAGCCCTCATAAGGACCAGAAACATTAACACTTAGAAGCTTAAGTGTGAAAGTTTTTGCAGTTGGTGTACTTGCTGCAACAGTCTGATTTCCCAATACTGGTGAAGCATCCCATTGCCATTCACAATAATAAGCACTACCATTACTAGCTGGAGAGGACAAGACACCACTACCCAGAGGTGTTAAGGTGCCACCACATACTGTAAACAAAAACAAAGATATACTAATATGTATATTTGTTAGAAATACACTCCTGGAAATTGAAATAAGAACACCATGAATTCATTGTCCCAGGAAGGGGAAACTTTATTGACACATTCCTGGGGTCAGATACATCACATGATCACACTGACAGAACCACAGGCACATAGACACAGGCAACAGAGCATGCACAATGTCGACACTAGTACAGTCTATATCCACCTTTCGCAGCAATGCAGGCTGCTATTCTCCCATGGAGACGATCGTAGAGATGCTGGATGTAGTCCTGTGGAACGGCTTGCCATGCCATTTCCACCTGGCGCCTCAGTTGGACCAGCGTTCATGCTGGACGTGCAGACCGCGTGAGACGACGCTTCATCCAGTCCCAAACATTCTCAATGGGGGACAGATCCGGAGATCTTGCTGGCCAGGGTAGTTGACTTACACCTTCTAGAGCCCGTTGGGTAGCACGGGATACATGCGGACGTGCATTGTCCTGTTGGAACAGCAAGTTCCCTTGCTGGTCTAGGAATGGTAGAACGATGGGTTCGATGACGGTTTGGATGTACCGTGCACTATTCAGTGTCCCCTCGACGATCACCAGTGGTGTACGGCCAGTGTAGGAGATCGCTCCCCACACCATGATGCCGGGTGTTGGCCCTGTGTGCCTCGGTCGTATGCAGTCCTGATTGTGGCACTCACCTGCACGGCGCCAAACATGCATACGACCATCATTGGCACCAAGGCAGAAGCGACTCTCATCGCTGAAGACGACACATCTCCATTCGTCCCTCCATTCACGCCTGTCGAGACACCACTGGAGGTGGGCTGCACGATGTTGGGGCGTGAGCAGAAGACGGCCTAACGGTGTGCGGGACCATAGCCCAGCTTCATGGAGACGGTTGCGAATGGTCCTCGCCGATACCCCAGGAGCAACAGTGTCCCTAATTTGCTGGGAAGTGGCGGTGCGGTCCCCTACGGCACTGCGTAGGATCCTACGGTCTTGGCGTGCATCCGTGCGTCGCTGCGGTCCGGTCCCAGGTCGACGGGCACGTGCACCTTCTGCCGACCACTGGCGACAACATCGATGTACTGTGGAGACCTCACGCCCCACGTGTTGAGCAATTCAGCGGTACGTCCACGTGGCCTCCCGCATGCCCACTATACGCCCTCGCTCAAAGTCCGTCAACTGCACGTACGGTTCACGTCCACGCTGTCGCGGTATGCTACCAGTGTTAAAGACTGCGATGGAGCTCTGTATGCCACGGCAAACTGGCTGACACTGACGGCGGCGGTGCACAAATGCTGCGCAGCTAGCGCCATTCGACGGCCAACACCGCGGTTCCTGGTGTGTCCGCTGTGCCGTGCGTGTGATCATTGCTTGTACAGCCCTCTCGCAGTGTCCGGAGCAAGTATGGTGGGTCTGACACACCGGTGTCAATGTGTTCTTTTTTCCATTTCCAGGAGTGTAGTTTAAAAACAGTTTATAATCAATTATCTTAGGAGAAGCTTCTGAATTCAACATGCACATGTATGATATTTGACACAGAAGGTGGATATATTTGTGCATCAATATATAATTCACAGGAATACAATCAAGTGTCAAATATACAGAATAAATTTAATGAGTGAGTGAAGCATATATAACTACCTTAATACCTAACAGTCGACTTTTAAATGTCTGC
The DNA here is from genome assembly GCF_023898315.1 of Schistocerca nitens. NCBI lineage: Eukaryota > Metazoa > Arthropoda > Insecta > Orthoptera > Acrididae > Schistocerca > Schistocerca nitens. Next base: position 288,636,350 of record NC_064622.1, read on the forward strand.
CACTCAACCCCTCTTCTATGTGGCACTTAGAAATCTATCCTAATTCATATTGTCGTTATTCCATCCCAGATTTTCCACTGCCTTAAAAGCAAGCATGATTCAGAGAGAACATATGGGAAGCAAGGAACAACTTTCTATTATAGACTGATATATGCTCATCGTTAAGGTCAGCAAAATATTTGAAACCACTATCAAATCTCGACTCACTGTTTTCTTCTACAGACACAAAATGCTTTTCTAATCTCATTGTCAATATCAAGAAAATCTAAGCACCATCAATGCTGTTATCAGATTCTTCCATAATTTATATAGTCATGCAGAACAGGCTACTTGCTCTATTTTTAATATTTCTTGACATGAGCAGGATTATTGGCTCAGTAAACCATGACCTTCTTTTCAGGAAACTGAGGGTATACAATATCAGCAACCCATCAATTAAACTATGTGCCCTGCACCTGATGAATCACAACATATCAAACTAATAATAAGGTTGCAGCTTTCAATACTTCGGAGCCTATTCCTTGTGACTATAAGTGGGGACAGGAAAACAACTTTTTATTCTATGTCCACTTTTGATGTCATTTTATTTCAGTTTTGGTGTTATTTTTTGCCTATTTCAGTGCTATTCCCTGTTGTTATTGGTGTTTTTTTTACTGGTTTTTGTGTTATTTTTTCCTATGTTCATATTAGTTTCTGGCAGCTTGTTTTTGGAGTACTGGTTGCATAAATCTTGTCTTTTAACATTCCCCAAAGATAAAAGTGACACAGATTTAAATCTGGAGAATGAGGATGCCAGTCAACTATCCTAATAAAAAAACACCTTGTATTGCTGTCATAGAAGCATTGGCAATGTGTGGTCTTGCAATGTCTTACATAAAATAATCATACATCTGTCTGTTAGGTGTTAGTTCTCGAAAAAAAGGATGCAACATATCATTCAAACACCTGTCAGAATGTATTGTTTCATGGAAAAAGATTGATCCAATCATTTGTCTTGCACTAACTGCACATGACACTTCACATCATGCAGAGGTTGTTGACATAATTCATGAGGATTTTTGGAGCTCCAACGTCGATTGTTCTGAGAATTTAAGTGCCCTGACAAATGTAGCCATACTTAATCAGCAAAAAAGCATCTTATGATAAACTTCCCCTCGTGCACAGATTGTAACAGCCAGTTGCAATCATGGCATCAAGCAACAGAATCCAAGTGTTGAAGCACTACCAGTATTTCATATGATTTAATTTCAATTAGTGCACAGCTCTGTGAGTAAATGCCCTTCACACGCAAGTCTGAAGTGATAAACGGTGCAAAGATTTTCTTGGATTCTTTCCAAGGCTTTCCCTATCTCGTCTAATTTATTTTTGTTTAAAAAACTAGATTCTCTAGGCCTTTGTTTGTGTGACATAGATCGAGTCTCCTGAAATTTCTTCACTAACCTGCATAACATTGAGGCATTGCAAACATGCACACTGGGAAATTTTCATATGAATTCTACCCAACATTCCACATTTGATTCTAGTTTTGCATAGTTCAACACAAGAAATACTTGCTGATCCTTCATGTAAACCATACTGATTGGAAACTCAAAAGGAAACTCAAAATAAAACACCCAAACACTCAGTCGCACAGTACAGAAGACATGTGCACAGTATTTCTGTCCGAGGACTGGATCCAATAACAAACAGGCAGGGAAAGCCCCGGAATTGGCGCAGTTGCAACAATGATGTCTAGTAACAATATTTGAAGCAATTAAACTTGATAAATAAACTCAAAAGAAAACACCAGTATGCTCAGTCACACAGTGTAGGGGTACATGCAAAGTATTGGGGTTCAAGAACTATGCATAGCGACAGCTGGCAGATACAGTGGCAACAGCCGCCAAATGCAACGCACGACCCAAGGACCCCTCCCTGGTGTCTTTCGCGAGACACAGTGTATTACAGAATACAAACTGATTCATAATCTGATAAAAAATTTAACTTCAAAAGCTACATATTTATAGAAAGTTGTTACCTTTCAATAATTTATAGTTCATTAAAAAACCTAGAGGATGGAGTAAACACAAAAAATAACTCTTAATTTTTGTCAGACATGTTGAGTTGGACTTAAATCCAATTATTAAATTCACAGCCTGTGTCTCAAATAGAATTCCTAAAACACACTTTATTCTCACAAATATTGATGTTAGTATCACACTTGAACTTAAGTAATGCTGAAACAATATATAAAAACTGGAAAGTAATTTCCAGAGACAAGTAAAATAATAATGTAATGTTGTCTTCACGAATATAACAACAACTGCTGAAATCAAGTTCCTAGCATTGCTAAAAACAAGAAAGTTATATTGTATTGCTATAGTCACTAATCATTATAAAGATGTAGAAATATTATACAAAAATTACCAATATCTGTCCCTTGTTTAACATAAATCTGAATGACAAACTGCCTATTGGCTTCTGTCTCGGGTTCTTCGGCCGACGTTCATCTAATGATTTTTTCTGACATTTCACCAGCACGAGTGGCTGGCATTGTCAAAGCTTCACCCTCCATTGCCGGTGGTGAAGAGTGAAGCTTTGACAATGCCAGCCACTCGTGCTGGCGAAACGTCAGAAAAATCATTAGATGAACGTCGGCCGAAGAACCCGAGACAGAAGCCAATAGGCAGTTTGTCAACAAGTGGCCACGAAAGCCTTAACAATTTTGTATAAATCTGAATATTTATTAGTGACCCATGTAAAGAGGTTAAAATGTAAATGTTCCATTGACAATGGAGCGAGTGCAACAAGTTTAGCGCTAAAGTGTTGGTCAATTTGAGGTGATATGATATGCAATATGATTCACTGTAGTAAAGGTTGTGCAGCATAACACCTGTTGTTGCAACTCTTGTGTTCACACTGGGCCAGTACGATATACAATGCGATGTGACATGCGTTACAACAAACAAGACAGAACGACTCATGTTTTTGGCTCAGCTGCAATAATGAGCTCTTCTGAAGAGGATGTTATTGTGACTTATCAATATTTAAAGCTCATACAACTGAAAAAGAAGTACTGTGTGCAACTGTACAATGCTATTAAAACCGATCATAGGTCATCTGTGGTTTCTCATGATCTCTTTCCAAACAAACACAAATTCCACAAAATTAATCCATACATTTCCAGTTTTTCTAGCAACTAATACCAGCAATCTTGAGATTGCAGGACACAAAATTTTGATTTGCTTTTTCTTCTGCTGACAGGCAAGTAAGCAGGAATTACAAAAAAGATCAGTGAATTATGTTAAAAATGACACCATGAAAAGTTTATTTTTATGAGACCATATAGTGTGATACTTTATTCAGTGAAGTACACATGTACAGTAAATAATGAATACAGTTTCAAAAGCTGCCACTGATTAGTATGTTACATTAGAATATGATTCAGATTCACATGTACTTATAAGCAACATTGCCATATCTGAAGTCAGATAAGTCATTACTGATGTTGTGGCATTATATGGTGAGTTGTGTGTAGGGATAGATGATGTTGTGTTAGATATGAAGAAGGCACTGATGATAATAATGAGGAAAATTCCACTATCTCCTTCTCAGTTTCGTAAAGATGCTCATTCAACAGCAACAGGAATTTTGCCCTTGAATATGACTTCATAGTGTAATCCCACAAACGAGTGCTTTTCTCAAGAAGCTGGATGAAAGATATCATCTTCAAACAGTCCTTGTTTGAAGGACATGTTCACTATATGCAGCACAGCAAGAAATGAACAGGTCAAGATGTCTTCCCAGCTTCAAAGCATACATGTGAGAAAATGCTTCAGCTTGTATTGGCATCGAAATGACACAGCTCCTTACAGCACGGCACACAGTCATAGTGTTGTGTGTGGCACATCATAGCTCATTGCAGCTAGCTACATTTCTTAAGCAGGAATATACTCTATAAAATAAATCAAATGTAAACTGGCCAGCAACTACATTTTTCACTGAAAACTTTTCAAAGTATGTGCAGTGCTGTATTTTATTTTAAAGTATAACAATAACTACAGGCAATAATGAAAAGAAAACCAGTTCACTGTCATGCTATAATGTTATAAGTTATGGATTTTATTTTTTATTTTTTATTTTGTTTGTTACTGAACAATTTCCTCAAAAATGAATGATGAAGACTGCATCGTGGAAAACACGTGACTCCAAAACAATGGTTTTTGTTTTTTTTACACAAAAAGGCAACTCGGATGACATGAAACTTCTCTCCCCACCTAGTGTAGAGATATGAGCTGTGTGGAGCAACCAGCACTCTGTGTTGAGTCCACTGATAGGACAGAGACACATAACAGTGTCATATTGCTGTTGTCCTAGTGCGATTCAGTAAAGTTACTTCCATTATGTTTCCATGCACTCCGCCAATGCAGGTTGCTTCTACATCATACCGCATCACCTCAGTGTGAATGGTGCCTGGGATCAGTGAAGAGGACAAGCTGGTGAGACATGCTAGGAAACGTATGTTGTGAGAATGCTCCTCATGCATTGCTAATGTTTCAAGTGAAGCATTTATGTTGTAACTTTCATAACTGTGAGAAATATGTGGAACTACAAGCTAGAACCATTTATGAATATTGTTGAAACTAATAATTAGCTGTTTATGTGTGGCTTGAATATCCGGTATTCCTGTTCCAGAGACTCTGAGCCTGAAGATATTAATTTTCCACTTTGACTTCATCAAGAATGTTGAGAAGTAAGGTAACTATTGTGCCTACTTTTTCTTGTAATGGAGTTGGTAGATTGAACTCACATCATGCGTGATGCCACATGTTGAAACCAGCTGAGCAAGGAGTCTCAAGATGCAACCCAGTGTGTTTCACATCTGCCTGATGTATTCATCCCTCCATATTTCTCAAAAGCTTACTGGTTTAGTTGCAAATTTCATATCCAACAATAATGAAACAATCTTTGCTTTTAACTTGGATAACAGATAAAGTTTTTTCAGCAATGTCAGATTTCTGATATTTTTACACAACAAATCACATAAAAAATACACAGTTCAGAGAGGACTTTTATATGGTGGATCAACTAAACTATATATTTTTGTAGTAGGTATGTATAAATATATAATTTACCAAATATGCTACTTTAGCTTCAAAACAAGAGAAATCAATGTCCTGCCCACTTGATTTGCTTCTAGCAGCCAATCACAGCATAGTACACATGGTGTCATACAAATGTGATTTTGGAGGTAAAACATAACACAGAGAATATTTATTCAATATTATTTTAACTATTTTGTGAATAAAGCATGTTGTCAGAGCACGATCTGTTGCACAAGCTGGGGTCTAGGTTAGGTCAAAAGGTATCAGACAGCATGCTGATTTACATGATTGTAAAATTCAAATCAAGTATTCGGTGTTTTTCATATTTATACATGCATACTATGAAAATATCTAGTTTAATTTGTCCACTTAATTAAAGATCTCTCAAAAGTGCCATTCGTTGTATGATAATTTGTGCAAAAGTGTCATCAAATGTCAGTTTGATGACTGAAAGTGTGACTGGAATGGAGATCATTTGACATCACATCTAGAGCCATAGTTCTTTATGTAAGAAATCAGATGTTATTTAGAGATAATACTTAATTGCCACAGTGGAGAAAAAATTGCAACTTCAAATTTGAGCACTCAATGTCATAACATAACCTCCAATCCCTACTTACACACTCAGACACCTCCCAGAACATCTCTCCTGAATTCATTTCCCTCCTCACCCCTACCACACCATGCATATCCACCTTCAACATTTTCTCCATAATCCATAACCTTAGCAATCCTGGATGTCCCATTGTAGCTGGTTGTTGTGTGCCCACTGAAAGAATTTTGGTCCTCAGTGACCAACACCAACCTATTGTCAAAAATATAGCCCTCACATCAAAGATACCAACCATTTCCTTGACTGACTCTCCACTGTCCTCAACCTGTTACGTCCCGGATCTCCACTCGTCGCTGTCTATGCCACTTCCCTATACACCAACATCCCTCATACTCATGGTCTTGCCACTACTCAACATTACCTATCCTAACCCACTACCTCATTTCTTGTACACCTTACTAACTGTACCCTAACACTCAACTGCTTCATCTTTGAAGGGAAAATATACAAATAAATATGCACCCAGCCTGGTCACCTTCAAGCCATCCTCCTATGCCAAACTGTTTTTGGGATGGTTAGTGGAAACTTTTCTATCCTCTCAAAAATCCAAACCCCTGATCTGGTTCTGGTTCATTGATATCTTCCTGATCTGGGCTCAAGGCTACAACACCCTATCCTCATTCCCTGACAACCTCGACACCTTCTCTCCCATTCACTTCACTTAGTGCTTCTCAACCCAACATGCCACCTTCCTGCTCTCTGAGGACTCCACCCACTCTCTGTCCACATTAAACCCACCAACCACCAACAGTATCTGCATTTCAAAAGCTGTCATCCCTTCCACATCAGGGCACTACCCCCCAGACCTAGTCCACAAACAGATTACCTGTGCCATATCCCACAGATCTGAAATCCTCCCACCACCTCCAAGAACCAGCTACAAACGAGTGCCCTCTTCAGCACCCAATATCACCCTGGACTGGAACAACTGAACCACACCCTTCTTCAGGTCTTTGATTACCTACCATCATGGCCTGCTATAAGTGATGTTGTAGCCAAGATCCTTCCCACCCCCCTAAAGTGGTGTTTCATCACCCATCCAACTTCCTAGTCCAACATCCAAGTCCATCCCTATGCCACTCCAAAACCCAACCCCTTGGTGCAGGGGTTGGGATTGGGAGTGGCATAGGGATGCTGCAAGACCCAGGTGCAAGACCTGTCGAGTCTACCCACCAAGTACTTCCCATTCCAATCCTATCACAGAGTTATCCTACCCCATCAGAGGCCAGGTAACCTATTACGCAGATGTGTCATGTACCACCTCTGCTACAATCATTGCAAAGCTTTTATCTTGGTATGACTACCAACCAGCTATCCACCAGGACCAACAGCCACGGTCAGACTGTGCCAATAGCAAAGTGGACCACCCTGTTGCACATCATGCAGCTAAGCATAACATACTTGATGCCAGGGGTGCTTCACAATCCAGGCCATCTGAATCTGCCCACCACCACCAGCTTTTCTGAACTGTGCAGATAGGAGTTATCTTGACAACACATTCTCCACTCTTGAAATCATTCCAGTCTCAACCTACAGTAACCTACTGCCCCCACATCCACCACCCAACAAGAATATCACCTCTTCCCAACTAATGTCCCTTACTACACAGTGCACTGCTCTCTACCAGTGCACCCACTGTTCTCTTCCGCTTCTTTATCCTCTCCTTTCTGCTCCATTTTTTCTCTCCCCTCTCTCCCACACAGCCTTGCTGCACCAGGTAGCTTTGTTTGCCACTTCTAGTCCCTGCATGGTTTGCCAGGTAGCACTGTTTCCTATTCCCCACCCAAGCCCTGCTATACCTCCACCTCCCCACTCCACAATGAATTGTTTCTTGCGTTTGAGGCATTTCAAGTTCAGTTTGGCCTGAGCAGCAGAGATATGCGTATGCGAGGCAGGCTTGTTTGTGTAAATGCATTAAGTGTTATACTTTACAATTTGTATCTCAAGCCAAATATAATATATGAAAGCATTTTATGTATATAACGGCCATAGAGGAATTGACTGAAATTTATAAATTTAACTAGTTATTTGTTTTATGTCCTGGTTGACATATCTGAAATCCTTTAATTTATATTGACAGTGATTTAGAATAATTATTAAGCCTATTGTTATTATTCCTCCATCTAATTATCATTTTGTTTCATTAGGGATATGAGTTGAAAATTTTCAGTATGAGAAACAACATAAGAGATAAAGTAACATAGTGTGCAATTGATATGAATACATACACTTCTACAAGCTCACCTTGTTGTTCATTTGATGAGTAGCGCAGTTTAAAGCCACGATGTCCTCTGGTTTTGCGACTATAGTAATAAAGTGTTACACGATTGGAAAAGGTTTCAATATGGGCAGAAACATTCTGAGCAGTTAGTCGTGCTAATGTCACACCACGCTCTCCACCATCAGATACCTGTCATTGCAACACATATATTTTAGTTAGGAGACTACACAAACTGCACTATTTCATTGTAATATAATTAAATCGTGATAGCTATGTAATTATTACTGATTGTGTCGAATTTTGAATGGGAATTATGATTGGTAATGAGTATGTAATACTTCTTTTAGTTTCTCAGCCACAGAATATCTGTTACAACATTAATCTGGAGAAAGACTGGAAAACATAGATTCAGAGAAATCATCATTACAGCTGAGAGGAAGACTTACCAATGCTTTCAGTTCCATCCAGTATACTAAGATGAAACAGTTCTGTGTTTTAATGGTGGTTAGTTATATTATGCATCAGAAATTTATAATTTTTTGTGTCAAAAGTAGGGAGATTGTATGTATTCCTGAAAATATAGAAGTATACTTCCCTGTTCACATAGAAGTATTATATTATCTGATGAAGGATACTTTAATTAAACTAGGTTGACTCATCAATTGTTTGTATCATTCCTTTTGGAACATAATCTCTATTAAAATATTTACATTCTTTTCAAATTTTTAAAATTGTATGTATATTACTTCACAAAAACTTTGAGTATTTTGCAACTCAAAATGCAAAATTTCAGCACACACTATCTACATTTACAGGGATACTCTGAAAACCAGTACAAAGTGCACAGCAGCAAGGACTTTCCATTACATCATGTATCAGGGTTTCTTCAAATTTCATTTGTGTATAGAGTGCCAGAATAATGACTGCTCAAATGTTTTTATGCGTGCTGTAATGCCTCTGATCTTGTTTAAAAAGAAGCAAAATGAGGACAACACATAGATGGGTGTAGTATATTCCTTGATTCATCATTTAATAGTGGTTCACAGAAATATAAAGTAGGCTTTCATGTGTTATTGCCATCTATCCAGACATATTTCCCAGTTCAGGTGATGCTATGATAGTTTGTTCAGCTTTCAGTAATATGTTTGTTTCAACTTAATGAAACACTCAAACAACTGTGAAACTTTGTAAACTTTGATGTATGCCAGATAAAAGAATTATGGTGGAAGAACCAGTGAGAACTCCTGTTAAAGAACTAATTTACTTACTTGTGTTTAGTAACTGCAAGCAGTTCCCAAATCACATGCTAACTGATAAAGCATTTTGCTTTTGAAGTCACATCCTTGAACAACATGGCATAATATGTAGTTTCAAGCCATATTTACTAAATCAAAAGGCCCTTTGACAAATATGTGGGATGGCATTAAGTATCATTAAGACATGATGTGACTCTTGCATGGGTGATATACTTCAGCATGAGAAACTGCACTGCCTGACAAAAAAGTGAAGAATGGAAGATGAAACAAAATGAAAGTTCATGGTTTGAGGGTATATGTAATGTTATTTCAGTGATTACAGTATTAAATCATGTTTACAAAGAACTTGACAGTATGCGCCCACTTTTCAGTATAACATTGCACCCCATCTAGGGCCTGGATGCATGCACTGATTTACAGGGGAAGGCTTCGTAAAGCCACTGTACCTGCTCCTGAGACAAACGGGGCCACAGATGTTTTATCTGGTCCTTAATATCCTGTATACTGGAACTGTGATGGAGTTAACATCCGAGCTATCCCATATATGTTTTCATGAGAGACAGACCTGGGGATCTTGCTGGCCATGGGATTACATCAACATTACACAGGACTGTTACTGCAAACAAATGTGTGGACAAGAACTGTTCTGTTGAAAAATGTCACCACGATACATTCACATGAGAGGCAACTCATGAGGGCACAAGATGTCTGTGACACACTGTTAAGCTGTCAAGAGTTCCCTCAATCACTACCAGCCATGATGTGAAGTCAAACCTGATGGCTTCCCACAATATAATGCCAGGAGCAAAATAGCTGTGCCTCTCAAAAATATCTTCTGCAGTCACCACCATAATCGGTGATAACGATCATTTGCTGTGGTACAGAACCACAATTCCTCACTGAACACAATGTGATGCCATTCATTAGCCGCCCATGCTTCCTTTCATGGCACCACTCCAAATGTAGCTGTCTGTGTCGTGGTGTTCACAGCAGCCTACCCGTGGGATGGTAACTCCCTAGCTTGGCCTCTGCTGGTCTTTGACTAACGGTGTGAGATGACACAGAATATTGCAGGGAGGCCATTACTTGTCCCAGTATGGCAGGTGTAGAAGTGATGGCATTAGAATGTTCTAGGTAAACAATATGGCAATCCTCCCTTGTGGTGGTCAGTTGTAGCCAACCAGAACCCTGACAACAAGTAGGCCTGCTCTCGTGTTCCCATGCAGTCCAGGTTCAGGCCTTTGTCACATCTGACTGCCCCACAAATCTCATTATTGCACAGTTCAAGCAGCCAATCAAATGGAGACCCACCATGGGGTCTGTTTTTAACTCTGTTTGTAATACCACATCCCTTTTTGGGATCACGTATCCTCTTCCAGTCTCATCCCTACTCTCCCAAAGAGGGCGTATGTTTAATATCAGTAATTTACACAAATTTAAACTGCTGCTTTGATTTTGTCTTTCCAGTTATCTGGATTTGAAGTAATTTGCACTAATTTAAGCTACTATTTTGACCCTGTTTATGTTGGGCCTCACCAGTAGGCAGAATGAAGGAAACATGTCGGATTAAAAGCTGATGTACCACCACAATTTGTACATTAGACAAACTTCAGGCACATGGTAGGTATAATTTTGCTATTGTAATTATGGAATAATTAATGATTAAAGTTCCAATATTTTTAGTCATCAAAATACAGCTATTTTTATGTTTTCAAGCCAAAAAATTGTTTGTCTCCCTAATAGAAATATGACATGATGATTTTACAGTCAGAACCAAGTATGCTCATGTTCTACGTGGTGTTAGTTAATAGAACTGTAATCACGGCTATATAGAAATGTAAAATTTTATGCGTCCAAAGTTAATTAATCAACTCTAGGCCTTTCATTCAATAAAACTAATCCCTCTGTTCATCTGAAAATGATACGGTGATCATTCTTTAAGTAAGTAAAATTAAATATGCAAATTAACGAAATATATTGTTGGAATGATAAAACATGTAATTTATAGTCTTAACAGAAACAGATTCTTTCCAGTGTTTGTATGAAATCATTCACTTTTATTTCATGTAAATTTCTATTTAATTTGGGAAGATGTAATCAAAAATTTAAATTGTATAAATCTAAAAGTGTAATATGTAACAATGGCAGCAATTGTTTAAAATTATATTAATAGAGGCAACTTGTATGCCGCCATAGGTGAGGCAGAGGTCAGTCTGAGGTCAGTCTTACATCAGTCATGAGACAGTGTTAAGCCAATTCTATGCATGTGTGAACAAGAAATACTAGAATTTTTTTTAACCATTGTATGATTCCCGTGTGGCAATGCAGTAACTTCAAGATGAACCTACAGCAGCATTAAGAAGCAGTACCCCAGATTACACAAGATATGTATTATTTATTTGGTGTAGGATATCCATAATATGACATGGTATTCTGTTTTTATTGCTTTAAGCAACAATACTTCATCACACAAAAACATTTTTGCCACATTACATTACATGTCATATGCTGAAATTGCTGTCTCAAATTAGTGTGCAGCATCTCCATGTCCTTCACAGGTATCACTCAACATCAGATGTTATTTGTGCCCCTTAATTATCCTACCTGGCCTGGTACATCACTAAACATGAACAACACTACTGCCACTAAACATGAACAACACTAATGCACTCTGGCGGCTGTCACAGGAAACTGCAACTCTCTAATGTTTCATGTACACACTGATGGTGTGTATGAGTCAGAAATTACATTGACATCCGACCATGTCTTCTAGGTGCTTCACTTTTTTTTTCAGGAAGTGTGTATTCCAGGTTCTGTGGGTGATCAGGACATAAAAGGACGACTGAGAACAAAATATATAGACCAAATAAAGGTAGATCTAAGGAGGTGGATTTATAATCATTTGAAAAGAGTAGCACACTATAGCAAAGAATTGAGCTGGGAGAATGTTGCAAACCAATTATTGAACTGAACATTTCTGAACTCAATTATTAACATTTTACTCGTAGTTGTGTATATAAATTTTTTGAAGTTAGTTTAACAATAAATGTGCACTACTTAGTTAACTTGTCCTATATAGTAAGTACGCACTCTGTAAGTAATGTAGACAAATGGCGCTAAATAAGAATCTATCAATAAACCAAACCAAAACTGCCAGTCTAAAAGCTGTATAAGTGAAAGGAGCAGAGTTATAGCAGGAATTCAACAGTGACAGGAAATATATTACACCAGAAATCATGAGCAGTTTAAGATTGATTCCTAGCTGGTCACAAAACTCTATGTAGCATCGATTAACATCTTACGTGGAATACAAATGATTTTCTCCCGGAGTCTCATCTGCAGATCTTCAAGGCAATCTTATTTGTTAACATATACTCAGGACTTGAGATATCACCACAAAAAGAAGTCACATAAGCTTTGATCAGAAGGAGCAACTAAGCCAGTGAAGATTACTGACAAGCATGGGTTCACAAAAGGTATGATGCTGTTCTTCCCAATTGTGTCCACCAAGTTAGTAACACACATAAATTTTGTATGGGCAATGATGAAGATTTTTGTGTGAGATCCTTCACACAATTAACTTGTTAGTCCCTAAACTCACAGCATACTAGTGAACCAACAGTCTAAGGTTCTCTATCACATATGCCATAACTCACTCAACATTTTCTTGAGTACAGGTACTGTATTTCTTCTTCATCGTGAAGCCAATTGTGTTGAAGTTTTCAACCCGTGTTAAAATGGTGTTGTGGTCTGCAACATATCGGCAGACTGGAACAGTAAAACAGCTTCAAAGGTCATGTTGCGTCACACACTCATCATTCATGAACAATCACAAGAGAGAAGAGAGCTAACATATAATGTTCCCAATTCCATAACATTGTGACAACCAAAGTTTCCACTCTAATGGAAAAATCAAGGTTATCCTCCATTATCAGAGGCTAAACGCTCGGCTGTAGAATCCAATACAAAACCATGTGGTTTCTGGGATGAATTGTATATTAAGCTAATAACAGCACAGAAGGTATTTAATGAAATATAGGAGGTAGCAGCTGATTTCAAAATATCAGCTTTCTTACTAATTTACTCAATTCAATATACAGATGTTGGGCAAAAATATCGAAACACCACAAAAAATTCTTGCTTGAACATAAATGCACATGCTAGCCAACTCTTCAGGTAGTGCTGTTATACTTTACTATAAATAGCACCTGTAAAATGCCCTCAATAAGTTGCAAGTGTCAGTGATGGTCAGAACAGTAGTCTATGTAGTTGTGAGTACATTATGTTGGAGCTAAGTGAATTCAAATATGAGTAATTTGTTGGTGCTCATATGGTGAGTGATTTCATAACTAAGGGAGCTGACGTGTCTGGTGTTATATGGGGACTGTATTGAAGATTTTTACCACTTACAGGGAAAGTAGAAAAACATCATTCCCTAGGTCACAACATGAAAGAAACTATGTGTTACGTATTCATGAGAGGTGGTCACTGAAGACGACTGTGACAAAAAAAAACCCTATCAGCACGAACATTACACAAAGCGAGCTCCATAAATTGAGAATTGCAGGACAAGCTGGAATTCCAAAACCATACATAAGTGATGCAAATCCCTCTAATATGAAAATGTGGTGCTGAAACCATAAAACCAAGACTATGGAGCAATTGAAAAAAGTCATTTGGTCCCCCCCCCCCCCCCCCCCCCCCCAAATTCTGTCTGCCAAGCCTATGTTGCAGACAGCTTGCTGCCAAGAGGAAATATGGCAGTGATTCAGTAACGATATGCACAGCCATGTAGTGGTATTCCACAAGCCCTGTGGTTACTTTGCAAGGCTGCATTGCTGCCAAGGATTATGTGATCATTTTGGCTGATCATGTCTGTCCCAAGGTACAAGGGTGATGCTGAGATCCAAGATAACAGAGTCCCTGTTCACATAGCTTGCATTGTCCAGGAATGATTTTGCAAGCATGAGGATTAATTTTCATATCTACCATGGCCACCACAGTCACCAGATCCAAATATTATACAGACTTTGTACTCTGCTTTGGAGAGAAGGGTGCATGATGGCAGTCCACCTCCATCATCATTACCTGAACTTGCCACTATTTTGCAGAAAAAATTGTATAAAATTCCCTTCAAAACCATGCAGGATCTGTGTCCATACATTCCATGATGACTGTTTTAATAGAACCCCTGCCTCAGCAACAGCTGTGGCTGAACAATTGAGAGAAATTTGGAGAATATTTTCCATAAATTTGCTGATCATGTTATGAAGATTTTAACTTACCAAGGTAGCAGGAACAGGGATAGATAATCATGTGAAATTGTTTTAAGTACCTTACCCAAATATTAACTAGAGCAATTTACCAGAGAAATTACTTTTGAAGATAACATCAGAGCCAAATGTTTCAACTCAGCAAAGAACAGGGAATCAGTGATCGTAAGGCTATTACAGCATCACTGAATATGGCAAAAAGTATGCAATAGAATTTGCCATCTTCTAGCAGCAATGTACTGTAGGTCTCTACAGGAGTGAAGCATTCCTAATAATTGGAAAGAAGCACGGCCATTAATGTTCTCAAGAAGGGATGTTGAACAAAAACATCACTATAGATCTGTATCTCTTGACATCAGCCTGTTGTAGAATTTTTGAAGATGTTTTATGCTTGCATATTACGACATTTCTAGAGAATCTCCTCTTAATGAACCAACATGGGTTCCAAAAACAATGGTCCATGTGAAACGTGGCTCACTTTGTTCATCCACAACACCCAGAAAGCAATAGTTACAGGTGATCAGGTAGATGCCATGTTTCTTGACATCCAGAAGGCATTTGTTACAGTTCTGCATTGCTGCCTAATAAACAAAACGTGGGCTTCTGAAATATCAGACCAACTGCGTGGTTGGATTGAAGAGTTTGTAGTAAACAAAACAGGGCATATCATTCTGAGTGGAAAAAAAGTCTTCTCATCTAAAAGTAACTTTGCACACACTCCAGGGAAGTGTTATAGAACTATTACTTTTCACAGTATACTTAAATGACATAGTAGACAATGTTGGAAGTTCCATGAGGCATTTTGTGGATGATGCTGTTGTGTATCGAGAAGTTGCAACACTAGAAAACTGTATACTTATATGGATACGGTGTCTGTTCTTTCGGACATGTCCGAAAGAACAGACACCATTGATGACCTGCAGCTGTCTAGAACGAAATTAGAGTTATATTAATACCGTCAGCTGCGCACTGTCGGGGCACACATTTTCACCTGTCCCTGTTGATCTAGAAAACTGTAGTGAAATGCAGGAAAACCTGCAGAGGATCAATACTTGGTGCAGGGAGTGGCAGTTGACCCTCAACAAAAACAAAAGTACTGCAAGTTAGTAGACAGAAAGACCCTTTATTGTATGATTACAAAATTTCAAAACAATCTGTGACAGCAGTTACTTTTATAAAATATCTAGGTGTACGTGTATGAGATGATTTGAAGTGGAACAACCACATAAAATTACCTGCAAGTAAGGCAGATGTCAGACTGAGAATCACTGGAAGAATCCTCAGGAAATGTGGTTCATCAACAAAAGAAGTAGCTTACAAAAGAAGTAGCTTACAAAACACTCATTAAACCAATACCTGAATACTGTTCATCAACATGGGATCTGTATCAGATAGGACTGATGGAGGAAACAGAGACAATCCAAAGAAGGGCTCTACATCTCATTACAGCTTCACATAGCAGGTACAAGAGTTTTGCGGAGATGCTCAGCCAACTCCAGTGGCAGATGCAACAAGAGAGGTGTTCTGCATCACTGTATGGCCTACAGTTTAGTTCTGGGATTATGCATTCCTGGAAGAGTCCATCAATATGTTTCTTCCTCCTCCTTATATCTCATGACAAGAACATCAATGTAAAATTAGAGAAATTCAAGCCCACATGGAGGCTTACCAGCAATCATTCTTTCTGTGAACCATACGTGACTGGAACAGGAAAAGGTGACCTGACACTAGTACACTGTAGTACCCTCACTACACACCACAAGGCAGTTTGCAGAGTATAGAGGTAGATGCAGGTACAGATGTTTTGAATGTCAATGGCTTTCCTACACCGTGTTAGAGATGGTAATGTGTTGTGTTCTTTATTTATGTCCAAGCCTGTAGATGGAGTAAGTGTGACTAGCAATAAGTAGTGCAGTCCTAATTTACCATGAGTGCAAAATAGTGATTAAATGTCTATTTTGTCTTTGTGCCAGGTTAAAGTATCTTGTCTCTTTTTGCATCCCTAAGGTTCTTTTACTTGACATGATCTACAGAACACAATGAATGAATGAGTGGAAGAAAACAATGACACAGGAGATTGACAAAAATGAGGGAAACCCCAAGGGGTTGTCATTTTTCCTGCACATGCTGAAAATAGTGCTTTGACAATGTGTAAACTGGAAAATATAAAGTATGATGAGTTAGATCAGCCAACTAATTCACTTAATACGGCACCCTGTAAGTTTCACTTATATCCACATCTACAGAAAACTGTAGTTGGAAAACAAAAGCATGATGAAGAGGTTGTGGTGACAATATGATCACCAAGTTAAAATACTATAGCACTGTAGATAAATCACTCAATTTATTCACATCTTCTATCAGCAAAGATCAGTATTACCCCCAATAAAAAGAGGAATCTCCCAAGACTCTCTTCTTGGGCCATTCCTGTTCATTGTCTACATTAATGACTTTTCAAATTATTTCCCATATAAGAATGTCTTATATGACAACAGTAAGTGTATGAGATTACAACAGAGAAATGATGCAAATGACTATCCACTGGGACCAGGCCACCCAATTATAAATTAAACAGAAACAAGACAGTCTAAGTAAAAATAAAACAGTGAAATTATTTGGACTCATCACAGACATAAAACTTTCTTTGGAAGCACACACCAATTATATGTGCACAAAACCAGCTCATGTTCCTTTTTTTATTGAAGAAATTAAGAAACAGGCTGATCAAACACACATGCTTTGCTTTTCTTCCATTTCCATCTACAGTGTGGAATTTTGCCTTGGAATAATTCCTCAATAGCTAAACGTCAGGGTGGCTATTTGAGGCAGGGCGGGAGTGGGTGGTGTGATCTCTGAGAATTCCAGGTATGGGGAGGAAGATGATGTCACAAGAAGCTCCTGAGAAATTAATAGAGACCAAGGGTGAGGAGGGTACGGGTTTAGCAGCTCACAGTAATAACTTTTCTTTCCTCTCAGTTGTAGCTTAACCACAGTTTTTAACATCAATAATTTGTAACGGACTAATATTCAAATAATTAGCACACTTCAAAGAATTAAGTATTTTAGAATTTGTGATTTATAAAGCTCAATAAATTAAATTCCACTGTTACGTTAAAAACACAGAATTCTCTAAAATTCTTGACATTCCCCAAGTTTTCCAGGTAAAATATAAGTCCCTGAGAATTACAGATTTTCCAGAAGAATCACCACCCTGAACATATTGTCAACTGATAGAAGAAATCTCTCAGATGCCTATTAGTATTAGCACCAACAGAGGCCTGCAGAAATTACTTTAAATTTGTTTGAAGAGTTCTCCGGTGTCCAGCCAGATACAATCATTGAATGCCCACAATATTTTGGTGATATGGCTCGCTAGTTCACAGTGTGTACTGCAAGGCCACACACACTGATCTGTACCTACAAGCTTCCCGTTGCCACCATCTGGCTGAGCTAAACGGAGTTCTCAACACTTTGATACACAGAGCACACACGATCTTGGACAATCAAAACCTATCAACGGAAATCAAACATCTGGAAACTGTGTTCCATAGGAATGGATACAGTAACTGCTAAATCCAAAGGGCCTTCTGACAACAAAGGCACAGTAGGGACCAAGATGAAGAACAAATGGAAGAAGAGAAAAAAGGCCTGGCATTTCTACTTTTTGCAGGCAACGTGTCATCCAAAATAGGGAGACTACTGAGGCAACACAGATCGACACAGTCTTCCAACCACCAGCTAAGATGCTTGTCTTACTAGGAATGCTGAAAGACAATGTCGGCACCAGAAAGCAGGCGTACACGAAATTTCGTGCAGCTGTGACTAATCCTATATCAGCCAAATAGTTCGTATGGTGGAAGATTGATGCAAAGAACACCAACGCTTTACCCACCTATACCAACCAAGCCAATCTGCGCTAGGAGAACATTGCATAAACACTGGACATGCAGTGAAGTATGACAAAACAAAAGTAATAGCCTTCACAAATAACTACTGGAACTGCATCTTCAAAGAGGCCATAGAAATTCGTGTAACAGACAACCTCATTAACAGGGACACTGGTTACCAACTCAGGAAGGCATGGCAACAAATACTAAGCTCTATTGAGGTGCAAGTGGACACAAGATCATTCTGCCACAGCTGCCTACTGCAATACCCCCCCCCCCCCCCCCCCCCGCCCCCAACAGCAGCCATCGCTTTCCACGCCACTGAACATGCTGTGGCCGTTGGCCGTTGGCGCACAGAATTGCACTTGGACCTGCAAGAGATCAATACCAGTGGCAGTGAGTGGACTGTATCAGCACTACCTGGTGATGGCAGATTGGTTATTCGCTGAAATATTATGGGCATTTGCTGATCGTATTTGGCTGAACACCCAAGAACCCTTCAATCAGCGTATATACCGGGATAGCCTCAGATCACATACTTTAAATTTCTAGGCATAATGACAGTCCCTAGCCAGCATATATACACTGTAACTATTTAATATATGCTAGAGAAAATTCAGCACAAGACGTCAACCATATAAGAAAAAAGGTAGACTGCTACACACTATGAAGATGACACTCTGAGTTGCAGATACGCACAATGAAAAGACACTTACAAATTAACTGTTGGCCACAGCTACCTTCAGAAAATGAACACACACATTCATTCACATTAGGAAGCATACCTCACACACACATCACCATCCCGATCACTGACACAAGCAAGCACACCTAATGCACACAGGACTGCTATCTCAAGCAGCTTGGACCAAAATGCAACTGTCATGCAGAACAGAGGCAGAAATCTGGAGGGGATGGGGAAGACAATGGGCACACAAATGGATGAGAATAAGGATGATGTGATAGGACAGAAGGGGCGGAAGTTGTTGGATAGAGAGTGTGAGGACAGCAGGTTACCGTAGGTTGAGGTCAGGATAATTTTGGTAATGGCTTAAGTTGTAAGGATGACTCCCATCTGTGTAGTTCAGAAAAGCTGGTGGTGGAGGGAAGGATCTACATGGCTCAGGTAGTGAAGCAGCCTTTGAAATCAAGCATATTACGTTCAGCTGCATGTTGTGCCACAGGGTGATCTGCTTTGCTCTTGGCCACAATTTGGCTGTGGGCATTTGTCCTGGTGGACAGCTGGTTAGCAGTCATACCAATATAAAAAGATGTGCAGTGTTTGCAGCAGAGCTGGTACATGAAATGGTTGCTTTCAAAGGTGGCCAGCCGTTGATGGGGTAAGGTAAGCCTATGACAGGACTGGAATAGGAGGTGCTAGGTGGGGGACTGCACTTCGGTCTTCCACAGGAGTATGATCCCTGTGGCTAGGGTTGGGGTTGGGAGTGGCATAAGGATGGAATAGGATGTTGTGAAGGTTGGGTGGGCAACGCAACACAACTTTAGGAGGGGTGAGATGGATCTTGAGTAGAACATTCCTCATTTCAGGGCATGATGATACATAATCAAAAGCCCCGACGAAGGATGTAGCTCAGTTGTTCCTGTGCAGTGTGATACTGCATGACAAAGGAGACACTCCTTTCTAGCTGGTTGTTGGGGGTGTGAGAGGATTGGAAGTGTGTGGAGAAATGGCATGGGAAATCTGTTTGTGGATTAGGTCTCGAGTCTAGTGCCGGTCTGTGAAGGCCTTGGTGAAATCCTTAGCATATTGGGCAAGGGAGTTCTTATCACTGCAGATATGCCATTCCCGGGTGGCCAGGCTGTATGGGAGGGACCTTTTGGTGTGGAAGGGATGACAGCTATCAATATTCAGGTGCTGTTGGTGGTTGGTGAGTATAGTGTGGACAGAAATGTTGACAGAGCCATCAAAGAGGAGGAGTTCAGTGTCAGGAAGGTGGCATGCTGCATTGAGGAGGACCAGGTGAAGCAGATGGGAGAAAAAGTGTTGAGGTTGTGAAGGAATGAGGATAGAGTTTTGTGGCCTTGAGTCCAGATCATGATGTCAGCAATGAACGTGAACCAGACTAGGGGTTTGGCATTTTGGCAGGCTGGAAAGGTCTTCTCTAGAAGGCCCATAAACAGGTTGGCATAAGAGGACCCCCTGGCTGTGTTTGTATACCTTCCCTTCAATGAAGAAGCAGTTGTGGGTCACGATAAAGTCATTAAAGTGTATGAGGAGAGAGGTAGTGGGTTTGTAGTCTGAAGGAAGTTGGGAAAGGTGTTGTTCAATCACAGTAAGACCATGAACATGGGGGTGTTCATGTAGAGGCAAGTGGCATCAAATGATAAATGTGGTTCCATGAAGTAAAAGGGTAGGTATGGTGGAGAATTGGTGAAGGAAGTGGTTGGTTACATGTCATCATGCCCTAAAATGAGGGACATCCTACCCAAGATACTTCCCGCCCTTCCTGAAGTAGTGTTTCATCACCCACCTAACCTCCACAACATTCTAGTCCATCCCTATGCCACTCCCAACCCAAGCCCTTGCCACAAGGATCATATGGCTGTGGAAGACTCAGGTGCAAGTCCTGCCCAATCCACCCACCCAGCTCCTCCTATTCCAGTCTTGTCACAGGCTTATCATACCCCATCAGAGGAAGGGCCACCTGTGAAAGCAACCATATCGTATACCAGCTCTGCTGCAATCATTGTACAACTTTTTTGCATTGGTATGACTGCCTACCAGCTGTCCACCAGGATGAAAGGCCACAGTCAATCTGTGGCCAAGAGCAACGCTAAACACCCTGTGACACAACATGCAGATGATGATAATATGCTTGATTTCAAAGGCTGCTTCACTTCCTGAGGCATCTGGATCTTCTCATCTACCATCAGCTTTGCTGAACTGTGCAGATGGGAGTATTCCTTACAACACATTCTCTGCTCCCAAAATTGTCCTGCACTCAACCTACAGTACTCACACCCTCCACCCAACAGTTTCCATCCCCTCTGTCCTATCACCTCCTTCCCACTCTCATGCCCTCGCCCTCTTTGTGTACCATCCTGTGTCAATACACCTATCCATCTTTCCCCTTCCCTGCTCCTCTCCTCTTTTACTCCTTTTACTCCTTTACCTTGGTCAACATGAAACCTACCAATAAGGAACATTACCTACAGTTTCACGACTGCCATCTCTTTTGTTTCATACACTCCCTTCCTTGCACACAAGGTACCCATGGAATCATTCACATCGAATTTCAGTGTATATTAACATTGGAGAAACATACATTTATGAAAAACATTCAATTGTGAGTGTTGTTTTCATGTTCTTGCAAACATCTGTTATTGAGAATCTACATTAAGTTATGAGTGTTGTAGCAAATATGCATTATTAGAGTTACTGTAAATAACTAACTTATCAGGTCACATTAGTTTTCTCTCTTGACAGCAATTCATATTATCTGCATTCATGGTAAATTAACAATATTGTTAATTTTAGTGATCATAACATGAAAAATGTGTCAGAGAAACAGCAAAATTAAGTTTTTCTGTTATGGTAATAAATATCTTGTTCTGGCTGTAAATGGCCCCAGTTCTAAAAGGCTATTGATAATACTTGTAGCATAACAGACCAATTGACTAAAAGAGAATCAGGAAACTTTGTTTAAAGTTACAACAATATTATATAAAGGATAGATTGCTACCCCCATCCTGGACTTTCCATTGTTTCATTTAAAGTTATTTGATTACTGTTCCATGAAACACTGCACTAGGTACAATGCAGCACTACTGCGTATGCCGTTCTCAGGTACAGGATGAGTAAGCTGCTATTTGTGAGCAACTCGAAAATACTCTGACCACTGTCAAATGAAAGGCAGTTTATTGGGGGGGTCTACTGAGAATCTGCTGTGAATAAGTGTGTTGGGAGGCATACTGAGAGTCACATATCAGAGATACAAAATGTACCTCAAGTACTATCCTCACCTATGAGTACTGCCTCTTTTGCAGAAAATACAGGATCTACTGCTATTCGTCCATCTGACTGTGAGTGGTGTGTGTGTGTGTGTGTGTGTGTGTGTGTGTGTGTGTGTGTGTGTGTGTGTGTGTGGTAGGTTTATGAATCCAGTACAGGGAAAACAGTGACCAAGGAGAATCCAGGTCATTACATACATCTCCCTAATCAGAAAGTACAAAGTGCTGTCTTCCACTGAAGCCAAAACTGATCTAGTGAGACTCACTTCACCTGCTGGGAAATGTGCTGTGTCCTATGTCAAGGGGAGGCAAACACAAAAGAGCAGGGGTCTATTAATCATTGATAGTTCAAATGTACATCTAATGATGGTAGCTCTAACAGAAAGGGCAGAAAAGGATGGGAAGGAATGCCATGTGCACACAATGTGTATACTTCGGGGGCCTCATTCTGCATTCTGAAGAGGCTATTTTGGCAGCCACTGAGGGAAGCAACCAACTGCAGGTTGTTATGCATGTTGGGATGAATGGTGCCTGTGGTTTGGTCCCTGAAGTAATAATTGGATCATTTCATTGACTGTCAGAGAAACTTGATAACACTAGCCTTGCTCATGGCATGGACTTTCAATTAAGCTCACAATCTGTATCTTTGTCCTCAGAGCAGATCATGGCCCCCTTGTTCTGAATTGAATGGCAGGCTTGAAATAGAGGCTGCAAAAATTCTGAAACAAGCAGGGCTGTGACTTCTTATGGTTGAGATCTTTAAGGTCCCAAAATAAAGTGCCTGTGTTTGAAGCTCTCCTAAAAGCACTGAAGTTCACATAACACTTAGTATACAAAGCTGGTTAAAACTTGAAATTTTACGGGATACATTTTTGGGGAAAATTAAGCAGATATCAAACGAATGGGCTAATGGTAAAAGTAGGTGATGTATTTGATGCAGTAGGCAAAAATCTCAAAACCATTGAGACAGAAATTGAAGCTGCATGCAAGATTGTTTGAGGAAGACTGAGTCGTTCTATTGACCACCAGTTTCATAACCTGATGTGACTGAAAACTTTAGAGGAAACTTCATTCCACTTATGTGTACATTCTGCAATCATACTGGTATCACTGGAGAAGACTTGACTTATTCAAAAATCAACTGGGATGATTACAGTTTAGTCAGTTGTGAACATGATAAGACCTCTTCTGAAACATTACTAAATTCACTATCTCAAACTATTCTAGAACACACAGTTTGAAACCCCACTCATGATGGATCTAATGGCAGCAAATAAGCCTGAAATATTTGAGGATGCCAACATCGAAACTGATATCAGTGACCATGAGACAATTGTACCAAAACTTATTAGCAGAGTACAGAGGGCAAATACGACAGAAAAAACTACATGTGATTTGAGACTTTCTCGGCGTATTCCATTCGTGAAATCTTCTCGGGTGATCAGCCGAGTAAAGGCGTCATCTTCTCGCAACGTTTCGAAGGGTTTCGTACCCATCATCTTCAAGCGAAGTGTCGAGATGCTGTGTTGCGCGGTCCTATAAAGGCTCCTGGACCAGTGACTGATTCCGGGCGCCGACCAATCAGGTACCTGCGGAATCGGCCGCCGCGCCAGTGGTGGGGGGTTCGCGGCGCGGACCGGGCATCGAGTCCCTGCCGGTTCCTAATACGTCTGTGGCCGCTACCGTCTTCGTGCCGGAGCGTTCTCTTCTAATTTTAGTTATTGCGGGATTCCACGCTGTACTGAGTTGGAAACCAGTGTCTCGATTGATCAGGTTGCTGTTCAACCGAATTTCTACAGCCTCTTTGAAAACTGAATCCCAAAATCCTTTAGCGTCACACAGCTTCTTCGTACCCTCAAAGAGGAAGGTGTGTCCTTCGTTAAGGCTATGTTCCGCTACCGCCGATTTTTCTGTCTGACCAAGGCGTACATTTCTAATGTGTTCCGAGCGCCTCTGCGTGATGCAGCGCTGCGTTTGTCCGATGTATTTCATACCACATTCACATTCAATACTGTATACGCCCGGAGTCTGCAGTCCTGGGTGGTCTTTGACTGAGCCAAGTATGTCCTTAATTTTACTTGGGGCATGAAAAATTGTCTTGATGTTGTGTTTCTCCAGAATGCGGGCAATCTTGGCTGTTGGCGGTCCCGCGTATGGTAGAAATGCCAGGCATCTGGTCTCATCTTCTTCTTCTGGTGTGTCTACCTTCCTGCTCTTGTGTAGGGCACGCGAGATTTGCGTCTCATTATAACCGTTGCTGCGGAAGGTCTTCCTTAGGTGTTGTAACTCTGCAGGTAGGCTGTCATCATCACAGATAGACTTGGCCCTGTGCACAAGTGTGTTAAGCACTGAGTTGCGTTGTGCTGGGTGGTGGCAACTCTGTGCATGGAGGTATAAATCCGTATGTGTCTTCTTCCTATACACAGCGTGACCCAAGGTGCCATCAGGGTGCCTCTTGATTAGAATGTCAAGGAAGGGCAAGCTTCCGTTTTCTTCCACCTCCATGGTGAATTGTATGTTGCTGTGTATGCTGTTGAGATGTCGCAGGAAGTCTTGCAGGTTCTCTCTGCCATGTGGCCACACGACAAAAGTGTCATCCACATATCTGTAGAAGGCTTTAGGTTTCAATGGGGCGGTGTCCAGGGCTATGTCTTCAAAGTGCTCCATGTAAAGATTAGCGATGCCTGGAGCTAAAGGGGACCCCATGGCTACACCATCCACTTGTTCATAAAATTTGCCTCCACACTTGAAGTAGGTGTTTGTTAACACATGCCGGAACAGCTTTATTGTGTCCTCACTAAAGCGTGTTTCGAGCAGCGCTAGGGAGTCTTCCAGCGGTAATCGTGTGAAGAGTGAGGTGACGTCAAAGCTGCACACGTACACAAGTCGCACAATGGGCTGGTATTCTCTGGATCAGGTGGTCGAGCAGCTGCTGGGGTATAGCCTCCCATTGTTGCACCAGTGCCTGTCGGAGTTCCTGAAGTGTCCCAGGGGTTTGAAGACTGAGAGCATCCCAGATGTGCTTGATGAGGTTTAGGTCTGGAGAACAGTCAGGCCACTCCATTCGCCTTATATCTTCTGTTTCAAGGTACTCCATCACGATGGCAGCTCGGTGGGGCTGTGCATTATCATCCATCAGGAGGAAGGTGGGACACACTGCACTCCTGAAAAGGTGAACTTACTGGTGCAAAATGACGTCCCGATACACATGACCTCTTACAGTTCCTCTGTCAAAGACATGCATGGGTGTACATGCACCAATCATGATCCCACCCTACACCATCAAACCATGACCTCCATAGAGGTCCCTTTCTAGGACATTAAGGGGTTGGTATATGGTTCCTGGTTCACACCAGATGAAAACCCAGTGAGAATCACTCTTCAGACTATACCTGGACTTGTCCGTGAACATAACCTGGGACCACTGTTCCAATGACCATGTACTGTGTTCTTGACACCAAGCTTCACGGGCTCTCCTGTGACCAGGGTTCAGCGGAATGCACCTTGCAGGTCTCCATGTGAATAAACCATGTCTGTTCAGTCATCTGTAGACTGTGTGTCTGGAGACAACTGTACCAGTGGCTGCAGTATGGTCCTGAGCAAGGATACCTGCAGTGCTCCGTGGCTGTCTGTGGGCACTGATGGTGAGATATCGGTTCTCTTGTGGTGTTGTACACTGTGGACGTCCTGTTCAGTAGTGCCTGGACACGTTTCCTGTCTGCTGGAATCGTTGCCATAATCTTGAGATCACACTCTGTGGCATGCGGAGGGCCTGTGCTACAACCTGCTGTGTTTGACCAGCCTCCAGTCACCCTAGTATTTTACCCCTCATAACGTCATCAATATATGTTCTTTGAGCCATTTTCAACACACTGTCACCATCAGCACATCTGAAAACGTCTGCACACTTATTCGCTGCATTGTACTCTGACGTGCACCAACACACCTCTGCATATGTGGACTGCTGCCAGCACCAACATGCGATGACCACAGGTCAAATGCACCACATGGTCATACCTCGAGGTGATTTAAATCTGCAAACCACCCACCAGAGCATTGTTTCACCATGTATCAGCATTATCCTTAATTTATGAGCATGAGTTTAGATGTAGATGCAGATGTATCTCAAACAGAATGACCTCCTCCATGCCAACCAGCATGGTTTATGAAACATCTATCTTGTGAAACTCTACTCACATTTTTCTAAAATGACATTCTCAAATCTTTGAATCAAGGCAGTCAGGAAGATTCAGTATTTCTCCATTTCCATAAAGCATTTGACTCAGTAGCCACATCTACACTTATTATGAGAAGTATATCGTATCACCTATCAAACAAAATGTGTGGCTGGGCTGAGGATTATTTTGTAAGGAAGATACAGCAAGTTATCTTGGATGGAGAGTCATCAACAGATGTAGAAGTAACTTTGGGTGTGTGCCAGGGAAGTGTGTTGGGACCCTTGCTGTTCATATTGTATATTAATGGCCTTGCAAGCAATTTTAATAGCAAGCTCAAACTTTTTCCAGATGATACAATTATCACCATGATACAATTATCATATCAGGGTGTACACGTGGACAAGGAAAAAACAAATCCCAGATTATTCCTGGTTAACAAATAACATATTTGCCATGTTAAGTGACAGTATACTTTCCTACGGAGCCGTAAAACTTATCAGTCCTTTGAATGATCAACATTTTATAATGTGCAGTAACATGTGCACTGCATATCTTCATATTACAAAAGTATAGATTTGAATTCCACCAAACACAGTGAGTTAGTATCCGAAGCATTGAAATCAAGACTGTGATGCCCTTTTATAAGCCAATCATAGCGTACATCATGTGACATTGCCAACTGACGACAGCAGATATTTAGAGCATAGAACATGTGTTGTAGTCAGCCAACATCAACATCGCTGTTACGTGGCACAAACACACAAATAGGAAAAGTTAATGGATTAAATTATTATACATAGTGTAGCTACAAGAAAAGCTAAGCTTTCACATATAATATTGATCTCAAATATCATTAAGCTACAAGAGAGGCTAAGCTCTAACATGTAATACTGGCCTTTTTTGCATGTGTTACACTTTAAGATACATCACATGAATGTGCCAGTAAAATTTAAAATAATGACATAAATGTCTGGTCTTCTGGGCTTAAAATTCTTCTACGTGGCTGGTCCTCAAAGTGTTAAATTTTAAACAACAGTCAAATGCTCTGTGCTTTAAGAACTTCCATCACACATTCTCATATGTAACATAATTCATCTTCCATAAAAGAAAATTTACTTTGAAAATAATGCTTGTCAAACCATCATTAGCAATATTTTCCTGAGAGCTGTTAAAAATAGGTTCACTACAGCAGCTGCCAGAGAGCTCCATAAAACAGGCATTTACTGAGTGTGCGCAGCTATGATGGCCTAGGAAGCCTGTATGTTCATATGTACATAGAATTAAGAGGTGTTACATTATGTTATAAAAGAAACAGGACATCAGAGGATACTTCAAGAGCATCAGTATTTTGTAAACCATACCAAAACGCATAATTCGGCTTGAACAGGACATTCATATGTCCAGATTCAAAATGAAGTAGGGCACAAACTGATATTAAGTTTTTCAGTGTGGTTCCTGGGATGTAGATTTTCTTGGAGTACCAGTACTGTACTATCTCATGTTTGGCTTCTTTATTATGACATAATGCCATACATGGCAGAAGATGAAAATGTGCACATGAAATTCAGCCTATACTGTGGAATGAAATGCTTTTTTCTGAGTAAATTGACTGCCTCAGTGTAAATCATTAATAAAAGCCACATTTCTTTGCCAAAAAACAGCTCCATTGTTCTGCAAGGTAATTAATGCTTGACTGCCAAAAACGTGCAAATAAAAATCAGAAAACTGAAAGTAATAATATATTTTAGTTTTTTGTAATTATGTGAATGTATTTTAATTCACTTGATAGGTCCCAGCCACAGAAATCCATTTTGTATGCATCTGACATGGCAGCTGTAAACAAAGAGTAAAAAGCAAAATTACTAAACGTAAACACTGGTCATGTGGAAACTACCACCCTACCCACTGCAACTCACAGGTCATGTGGAGACTACTGCCCTACCCACTACAACTCAAGACTGCTCTCTGCATGTGTGAATCTGGCTGGTTGCAGGCCAGAAAAATTTTTCTAGTTAGCATCCGGATTCACGTAGCCAAAAGTGGGAGATGGAACTACTGATACATGACAACTGTGGCACATGAGCCCACTGGCAGCTGCTCACATGAACCAAATTTATACAGTTGTGTTGTCACACTCATCAGAAGCAGTTGTTGTTACAAAGTATAGCACAATCTTTGGCACATTTTGCTGTTGGCAGGTACTTGTGTGTGCACGGTCTTTTGTTGTAAACGGCCCATATCCTTTGCTACTAAAGTTTTATTATTATTTTTTATTTTTCTCTCTTTTATGTTTTATTGGTGCAGTATTATTCTGCAGAAGCGGGATATTCTTTGTTACAGTGTCAGTTCTTACCATAAAAAAAAAAAAAAAAAACTGAAACCTAAAACAATGAAAAATTCCCAGAACTCCAAATATTTCTAGGTTTTTCTTGGTTTTCTCCCAGATGAAAAAGTTCCCAAGTTTTTCCTGAATTTTCCAGTTGTCCCAGAGCATATACACCCTATATAATATAGTACTGTCTGAAAGATGGTAATAATAAATTCAGTCAGATCTTGATAAGATTTTAAGGTGGAGTAAAGATTGGCCACTTTCTTTAAATGATCAGAAATGTAAAACTGTGTATTTCACAAAACAAAAAAGTAATAGGACAATGAGGCAGAGCAGAAATCAGTTAACTCATACAAATATTAGGATGTAACACTTTGTAGCGATATGAAATGGAGTGATCACATGAGCACAGTCATAGGTAAATCAGGTTGCAGACTTCAGTTTATTGGCCAAATACTAGGGAAATGCAACTAATCTACAAACTGGATTGCTTATAAATAACTCATGTGACCCAGCCTTGAATATTCCTCAAGTTTGTGGGATTTGTCCAAATACGACTAACAGGGGATATTGAATTTATACAGAGAAGGGCAACACAAATGATCACAGGTTTGTTTGATTCATGGGAGAGAGTTACAAAGATGAAGAAATTGATCTGGCAGACTCTTAAAGATGGGTATAAACTATCCTTAGGGAAAACAAGAACTTCTGCTTCATGACTCGACACAATGCACTGCTGATATTTAATTCAGCTCTTAACCACAGGAGCTTTGGCAGCACAGTCATTGCCCACAGCGCATGCACGAACGGTCTTTCTGTGGCTCTCAGCAGGGGGCACTAGGAGTACCACTTTCCTCCAACTGTGAGCATCGTCCTGCCCATGTGTATTGCTTATTACCGGGCCTATAAATGTTTACGCCGCTATCTGATTATCATCAGTTGTACCATGCACCAGTGACAGCAGCAATTATCACCACCTGATGATGTCATGAAATTGCATCAATGAAATATTGTGCGATTTACACAATATGATCTGGCAGCAATCCCCAGAAGTGTATTTGCAACAGATTCAATGGAAAAGCTTGAAAAGTCATATCCTTAGAAAGTCTACTTAAAAAGTTTCAAGAACTATGATGCCTCTAGTAACATACTACAACCATAGGGATTGTGAGGAAAAGATTAGATTAATTACAGCATGCATGGATGCATTGAAACAGTCATTCTCCCCATGCTAATATATGAATGGAATGGGAAAAGACTGTAGGAACTGGTACAATGGGAAGTACCATCTGCCATGCACTTCACAGTGGTTTGCAGAGTATAGATGTAGTATAGATGTATATGTAGATTTCCTCAACGCATACACCAACAGCCTTTCCTAAACTTATATATCACATCTACTCCATAGATCTTCAGGTCTTGTCTGCAAATAAATCTCCCAGACAGTAACCTTCTAGTGCTCTGACAAATGGAGCTCTTACTTCTAAAAACTTAGAATCACCCCACATCACAATGGCTTTGAATATTCTTTATACATTACTCTACCAATGGACATGACCTTCGCAATCCAAGCCCTGAAGTGAGATCATGTCTTTCTGATATCCTCATCATACAATTATCCCTATTGCATTGGTCATACTTGGCCCCATGCACCCACCCACTAAAGATCACAAAAGCCCCATCACTGGTAAATTGTACAACATCTAAGTTGATGCCACATATGAAATCATGTATATTGTTTACCAAGTAACATGTGTTCACTGCACGTCGTTTTTATAGGAATAATGACTGTTAAACTGGGTGAGTGCCTGAATGGGCATAGACAAACTCTATGTCTCAGGCACCTGCTTGCCATATGCTGAATCTGACCCAACGCATCTAAGTACCTGCTACATCACAAGAACTATTTGGATTTTCCCAGTCGATACTACTTTTCCCTAAAAATCAGGGGAGGATAACTTGGTTTCAGATCTGTTCATGCAATCCATAATTTTCTTGTCGCTAATTTCTGTTAACACAAAATACCCCACTCCTTTTTATTATATTTTACATTTATTCACATACTTGATTACTCTCCTTACTTCTTTTTACTATCTTCATCTCTCCTTCTCCCTTTCTATTTGCCCCACCGCCAGTTTTGTTTTCCTGTTAATTCTTAATTGTATTATTAATTTCACTTCTCATTTCTATTTCTCTATCCATATTTATTTCTCATTTTGTCCTTCTTTCTTCTCTGGACTGCGGACAGCAAAATGCTCTTTGATATCCTACTTTCTCTTACACGACCCCCTTCATATTTGTTTTCCCTCGCCCATTCAACAGTTAGTGTACAATAAGCCTATAAAAAGTTTTACTATTTTTTAATGCAAGCATGCAAGCAGAGTCCAATAACTCACTGATATAAAGCTGGCAGGTCTGTTGTACATTAGGCTATTGTCTAGGTCCATGTCAAGCACATCAAGGGAAACACGGCGGCCTTTGGGAACTGTAATTTCATACTGACATGACTGAAATCGATCCCTTGCATTTGGGTATCCAGGACTTGTTACTTCACCTTCTGGCCCTGTTAGCTCTTGGGCACATCCTGCAGAAAGAACCAAATACATGAGTATGTAGATTAGAAAATGCACGACATAGCACAGCACATAAATACGATTACTTTATGAATTATTGTACGGAATTATAGGTTTTGTAATAAGTAATTCCCAGCAAAAAGCAGTGTTTCACATGCAGCTGTTATTCTGTAATTTCACCTCTGACAGTAGTTCAAATGAATTTTGACACATTTATTCAGCCCAGTACCCACTGACAAGAAAACAGGCCATTGTGCATCACAATATCAGCTCACAAAAAATTGATAATACTAAGTTTCATGAGTGGTTTAAAACAATGAGATTATGTTACTAGCATACAACTTGTCATACAGCTTTAAAATTCAAATCTCTTTGTTTACTGACAGGAGTAGCACAGTGACAATGAATGATGCAAAATGTTCTGAAAGAAGAAATTTTCTTGCATTCACAGGGTGTATACGTAGACAAGGAAAAAAAATTCCCGGTTAAAAATACACTTTTTCCATGTTAAGTGACAGTATACTCTTCCTCGGCACTGTAAAACTCATCAATCCTTTGAATGTTTATGGTTTTATATTCCGACGTAGAATTTCCCGGCACTTTAGAGAGCTAAACTAATGGGGGAAGGGGGGGGAGCACTGTTTTGTTGTTATATACAGCGCATTTCCTTTGCAACATAAGTTTTATTTTCTTTTTTTTTTTTTTTCTCTTGTTCATGTTTTGTTGCTGCAGTGTTATTCTGCAGTAGCGGGGTACAGTAATATCCTGTGTTAGAATATTGGTTCTTACCAGTCAAAATCACAAAAATTTGACTGAAAACTAAAATAAAGAAAAATTCCGGGAATTCTAAACAATTCCCGGGTTTTTTCCTGGTTTTCTCCCGGATGAAAAAATTCCCAGGTTTTTCCCGGATCTACCGGTTGTCCCGGGTCGTATACACCCTGATTTAGTATTATTCTATGTGAAACAAATGCTTTGTTTCAAAGGTGATCAGTTACTTTTGTCATCAAGCTACATCATGCAAAAATTATGTTACATGCTTCCACTTATCAATGCATCATGAACGACATGGCAGTGCCAAGTAGGTCAAAATGTAACAACATTCCATATTCCCTTTCAAATGTCGTAATATTCAAATTTAATGAGCTCAGACACTAGAGCAATGGACACAGGCTTCATTGCAACCAATTATGCTAAAAACATACACAGATGTGGGACTCTATATCTAGAATGAAAAAAGGATAACCACCACATCACCATACACAGCACGAGGGTGATGTTGGAGGGAAGGAAGTCAGGGGGAGAGTACCACAGTTAGGGAACCTTAACCACTTGTTGGTAAATTAAGGTATAGGGGAAAAAGCAAACATAGTCTAGATAAATAAACTATAGCTAAAAAGTGAATATGGCCATAGGAAAGAGGATATAAATTTGAGTGAAAATGCAATAATAATGTCCATCTCGATACTGAATCTACAGTTGTTCCAGACACAACTATGGACAAGAATTATTAATAATTTTACAGTTAATGTGTATTAGCATAACATTAAACATGTGACAGAGACTGCATATTTTAGAAGGTCTAAAAGCAATAGTACTATTTGCCCAGTGACCCCTATCTTTTCTATTTTATTCATGGCTAGGTAAAATATAACAGGAGCTCTGTCAGGGACTGTCAAATTTAAGTTTGTTTCTGTGACTCATCTAAATGTGTTGTGCAGACTTTGATCCACCATAGGTTGACTTGCATGTTGTGTTCTGTTCCATTTTCTAGGGGTTAATTTCCCAGCCGGTTACTGAGCCACTATCAGCTTGCATAGTTTACATTCATACCTACAGAGACAGTTCGGGGATGGACCCAACATTTTTGCAATGCTGAAAGGAGCAGTTGTGCCTCCAAGAGCAGCAATAAAAGCTGCAGCAGGAACAAATGCAAGAACTGCTCAACAGAATGTAGAATCGCCGCGTACTCACATCACACCAATAGCAGGCTAGGTGCCGGCAGAGAATCTTTCTTCCCTGTCACCCCCTATGCTGTTCACCAATTTCAACAAGGCTACTGAAAGATGGTAAAACGTCCTGCACCAGTTCTAGCTGCACTTCCTGGTAAGGCATGTCATCAAACCAGCTGATAAAGTTGCCTTGTTATTGTCCAGCAGTGAGAGATTATACAAAATCATACAGAATTTGAACCCCTTTACCAACCCTGAGAAACTTATCTTTGATGAAATTTGTCAGTTGCTCATGCAGTATTGTGGTCATCAAATCCATGTGGTGGTGTCATGGTTACAGATTAACCACAAGCACCCTCAGTAGTCGTAGATTGCTGACCTGCAAGGTCTCTTGCACAGGTATCAGTTTGGGTGTTCCCAATGTGCTACCTTATATGCAGATACACTAATTAGGGACATGAATGTCTGGTTAACACACGACCCAGAGGTTCAAAATACGGCACTAGCCCTCTCTGACTCTTCTTTTGCCAAAGTTGCTGGGATTTCTGACTCACATGAACTTCTGGCAGCAGCAAGCAAGGTACTCTCTCAACAATGGTAGCTGTTTCAATCAGAAGAGCATGGTACAAAACACCAGGTGTCCAATGGGATGATCCAGATAGCCTTGCTTACCATTGAACCACCATGCGTTGGTGTCATTGATGATCCAACTGCTGTCATAATGGCTCTGTCTGTCTATGTGTACATCGGGCTCAGTGTTTACGCATCAATTGAAGCAAAGTAATCCGCTCACAAAAAAAAAAAAAAAAAAAAGTTCTTTCAATCAATCTTCATCTGGACCTGCCTCTGCTCAATGTGCAAGCTAGTGGCCCTTCTCTGATTATCATCTGGCACATGTTAAACAGGACTGCCCACATGCAGAGGTCAGGTGTGGCTGCAAAATAGCCCATTTGGCAACTGTTTTGTGACTCAAGGCAAGTCACTGGACAGTTGTCAGAGGCCCAGAGTTTCCCTGGACTCTGAGCTGCCTCCGATGCCCTGCAAGCATTGCCCTAGCATATTCTGCTGTAATTAACAGTGGATGAGTGATTGACTGACTTTCAGGTTGACACGGGAGTGATGGTCAGGTTAATTAACTTTGATAAGTACAGACTTTTGGGCTGCCATGTGTTGCAACAGCCACTATTCATTTGAGTAGGAAATTCTCCACCTCTGTGCATTATAAGAATGTGGAACAGTAAATTATGTTGGTATTGGAAAATTCATCACCGTTGGTACCAAATGTTTGAGCAATATGCCTTTTCTGTTTTGAGCTGCCAGACGGTTGATAAAGCACATTTAGTTTCTCAATCAGCCCCTTTAAAGATCTGGATTCCCTACTATGGTCATATGTGCAGCTGTTTGAGAATACCTCGGGATGTGCCAAAAATTTCAAGGTACTTATCTCCCAGCGATACCTAAATTTTGCCACCCACACCCCATTCCCTTCTTAATCCATGTCAAGACCAAGGCTGAGTTACAGCATTGATAGCAAAATTTGGAAATTTGTGGTAAGGTCTTACGGGACCAAACTGCTGAGGTCATCAGTCCCTAAGCTTATGCACTACTTAATCTAACTTACACTAAGGACAACACACACACACCCATGTCCGAGGGAAGACTTGAACCTCCAACGGGGGCAGTGATAGAACGTTGGTGTTGTTTGTCATATTTTGCAGAGTAGGCCACCCATTTCATAGAGATTCAGGAAGCAGATGGTGCTCTGCACCTTTGCAGTGATTTTAAATGGACAGTCAAAGCGAAAAGTGTTGTGGATTAATACCCAATTCTGTGGCTGGAAGAGTTGTTGGAAATGCTATTTTTCACATGTCACCTTGAACGACACCTACCTGCTGTAGCTTTGGACGCAGCTTCTTGGAGTTGCTTGTTGTTCAAGATGCCCTTTGGGCTTCACCATTTTAATTGCTTGTGTTTTGGAATCTTGTTGGCATTGGAAATTTGTCAACAATATTTTGAGTAACTGACTGGGCATTTCCTGTTGTGTAAACTACATCGATGACATCTGGGTAATGCACTCTACATGAGAGAAGCATTTGTGAAATCTGCTGGCAGTTTTCCAACACTTAATGGAAAATGGCCCTCATTATAAGCTTGAAAAATATAGTTTTTTCTCCCCAAAGGTGAAAATCTTGGGATATGTGCTTAGCAAAGATGGCCTTATCCCTAAGGATGAGCATGTCATAGAAATTGGCAACCTGTAGGTTCCAGTTCTTTTTGAGTAAGATCTCTTAGTGTGCAATGTTCATTCCCCAGGCGGTGCATATCTGCCAGCTTCGCCAAAAGGACATCAAGTTCATGTGGTCTGGGGACTCACTTCTGAGTCTCTGAAACAGTATCTGTGCTCTGCTCTCTGTTTGTCTTCCTTTATGCTGGGTAAACCATTAACCCTGACCACTGATGTCTCCCAGTATGTATTGGTTCAGTTCTGTCCAATCAGAACCCAGGTGGCACTGAGCAGCCCATTGCTTATGCATTGAAGACACTTTCCAGGGCGCAACATAGGTGGAAAAGGAGGTGCTGGCTATCATTCACAGCATTAAAAGCTTTCATGTTTTCTTCTTCCTACTCACCACTGACCACAAGACCCTGGTTTCCTTCTTCTGCCCTCACTCTAAGCTACTGGACTGGACTGCTGACCAGTTACAGAGGTGGTCCTTTTTTCTCAGTAATTAAAGTTATGCCATTTGTTACTGGTCCAAAACCCAGTGTGCTAATGTGGATGTGTTAATGCAGTTGCTGGCCAGTCCCAATCCGAAGTTCGATTGACAGGAGGCTCTAGTTTCTGTTTTGCACAATACATGGCAGCAGATATTGCAGGAATTTGCTTTAACAGAACTGGATGTTGTGGCCACATGGCCGCCAACCTGCCTTTCTGGCAAAATGTTTCAGCTGTCCGAATGCATTTGTCCAGAATACTTCTTCAGCAGATCTGGTGAAGCATATGTTTTTTTCTGCTGCAGGGTTGGGTCAACATTATCCACAGGGTCTTAATGCTTGCCACTGTGGAGGAAAAATATTGAGTGATCATCCCTCCAGCATTGCATTCTTGCAAACTCCAGTTGCTGCAAGTGTTGCACAGGGGTATGTCACACTTGAAGGCTATGGCATGGTCTCATGTCTAGTAGCTGGCAATTGATCATGATATAGAATTCCTGTGCAGGCTGGGCGTGGCCTGTAGTCAGAATTAGGCTGTGCCGTTTTCCTCTTGCAGGGTGTATACGTGGACAAGGAAAAAAAATTCCCGGATTTTTCCCCGAATTCCCGCTTAAAAATACACTTTCTACCGGGTGAAAACACGCTTTTTCTGTGTTAAGTGACAGTATATTTTCCCTTATCAATCCTTTAAATGGTTATGGTTTTATACACAGGCGTAGAATTTCTCGGCACTTTAGAAAACAAAAATCAGGGAAAAAGACATGTTTTTGAAATATCTTTGATGTGCAGCAACCTGTATACTGCGTATTTTCGTATTACGAAAATATACATTGGAATCCCACCAAACACCGCATGTTACTTTCCGAATCACTGAACTTGAGATTGCGAGTCATAGCTCATGTCAAGTGATCTCGCCAGCTGATGACAGCGGATATTCAGAGGATAGGACACGTGATGTAGTCAGCCAGCAGCAACATCACTGTTACGTAGCACGAACACACAAACAGGGAAAGTTAATAGTTTAAATTAATATACATAGTGTTGCTACAAGAAAAACAAAGCCTTCACATATAATACTGACCTCAAGCTGCAAGTGAAGCTAAGGTTTCGCATATAATGTTGACCTTTTTTGCGCATGCTAAGGTACACTTTAAGATGTATCACACAAAAGTGCCAGTAAAATTTTTAGTAATGAAATAAATGTCTGATCTTCAGGGCTCGAAATTCTTCTAAATGGCTCATCATCAACAAATTTATTTTTAAATTGCTCGTCATCAAAGAGTTGATTTTTAAATGAGAGTCAAATGCTCTGAGATACATGGTACATTCTTGCACATAGTTCAACTTATGTAAAAGGATATTTACTTTGAAAGTAAAGCTTTTCAAACCACTATTAACAATATTTTCCCGCGACCTGTTAGAAATAGGTTCGTTTCAGCAGATGCCAGAGAGCGCAGATAACAAGCAACATGCGCAGCTATCATGACATAGGAAGCTCATATGTATGTACGTGTAAAACATTGGAAGATCATACATTATGTCATAAAAGAAACAAGACATCAGAGGATACTCCAAGAGCATCGGAATTTCGTGAACCATATTAAAATGTGCAGATTTAACGTGCATACTTAAAGTGCACATTCGTATGTCCAGATTGCCAATGAAGTAGACCTCGACTAGATACTAAGCTTTTCAGTGTGGTTTTCGGGATGTAAATTTTCTTGGAGCACCAGTACTGTACTATATCATGTTTGGTTCTCTATTATGGCATAATGCAATACGTGCTAGAAAATGGAAACGTGCACTTGAAATGCAGTGAACAGTTGAAACTAGCCAGTACTGTGGAATTCAACATTTTGTTTTAAATACATAGACTGCCTCTGCAGAAAAGGTTAATAAAAGTCAAATTTCTTTAGCAAACAGAAAAAAATAACTTCATTGTTCCGCAAGGCGATTAATGCTTGACTGTCAGAAAGGTAGAAATAGGATAAAATCTGAACCTAATGATGTATTTTAGCCTTCCGTAATTATGTGAATGTATTTTAATTCACTTGATAGCTACGGGCCACAGATATCTGTTTTGTTTTCATTTGATGTGAGAGTAAACATAGGGGAAACCAAAATCACTAAATGTAAACACGGGTCACATGGAGACTACCCACTAGACTGCTCTGCACATCAGTCCCGGATCTACAATATTTGAGAACCGGGTTAATACTAAAAAAAATCGAATTTTCAAAAATATGTTCATCTTGTAGTGCACATCTTTCTGAAAAGTCACTGTATTTCCCTCTGTGAAATTGAAAAATGTATATTTTGGAATGGATGCCATCAAACTATATTCAGGACAGTGGAAATTGAAATGTCCTGTGATGCCTCTTCTGCTCACAGTCAGTTGGTAAAAAAACACCTCGCAGTTAATAGCACATGGGATTATTTGTAATCGGGAGAACAAGAACTCCTCTGAAAATTTGCACTCTTTATTGCCTATTAGATAATAATTTGCTGTTTTGTGTGACATAAAATTAAATATAGGATACATAAAACATATAAAGACAAGAGATAAGCAAGAAAGTATACATTTCTTCAATCCTTAGTTCCTAGCATTTTTTTCCCTGAATGTTGCTACGGCTTTAGATGGCGTACCTTTCTGCGAAAGAATCTATTACCTCATCAAAGTTTGTCAAACGTTTTGCTACATGAAAAATCAAAATGTCTTTACCTAATACTGAAAAAGCTGTTAATACAAATACCCAGGCTGGTGTGGTTTCTCGATCTGATTATGTCTATTTTGTCACAGTCTGCTGGATAAAACAACATAGGCCTTTCTAATATTGCAGCAGCTTTGTAACACACACCAAATAAATGAGACTCTTTCGGCACAAATGTTCATTTTTATAACACGACAGAATATAATTCACTTAGTACCAATATCAAATGCCTATTAGGCCTACTACAAGCAAAAAGCTTTATGTTAGGAAATAGTTTTACATTTCATTCATACGCATCAGCTTCTCAAGCAAGAAATCGAAAAGCAATAAAACGAAATTTTAATATAAATTTAGAATCGTCTTATTCTTCCATAATTTGTGTGACGTCCCCGTTTCTTCTCCTTCCTCGTTCTAAAATAATCTTGTCATCACCAATTCTGTAGCTATTCCTGCCATTGTCAAAATTTGTTCGCCGATTAACTTCGCTAAACCTGCCAGAATCACAGGTTTAGTTATCCCGCGATTATTTTCTGGTTAGGCATTATTACGTGTTCGTACAACACATTTTCTGCATTACTTGCAGAATAGAACTTAAGCGGTTGCTAGGCGGGGACTGTACTACTGGTCCTTACTAGTGGAGCGATCTGGCCAAAAATTTTCTGTCAAAATTTCATTTTCTTGGATACACCGAGAAGATAATATGTAATCTTGCTCACCTGTTATTCCTGTTAGTCATTTATTTCCATTCTGGTAGTCTGAATCTATGAACTTTGCTAGTAATTATAAATACACTGATCATTCGCAAACCCAACCAACCAAATAATCAGACAGCGATTGGCATTCATCCGTTCGGCTTTACTCCGCTCAGCTTGTACAGCCCTGTCCCCTTTTGTCTGCGGAAAGTTCATTTCTAGTTGCAACGAGGATTCTCCTGACAGAGACATCATGTACACTATCAATGCATTCAAAGATCAACTAATGATTCATTCAGAAATAAACTTAAAATGGGTTCAAAATGTTCAAAAACCAACAAGGAAGCATTTCAAAATCATATGAATAATTGGAAAAATTTCAAAAAAACTGTGTGTAATCGATAGACAAACGTCCGCTGGATGCTAGGCGCTTTGTAAAACAAGTTTTTTCATCAAGAATATGAATCTGGCGCCCCCTTTTCCCGGTAGCATCTAGCTGCTTGCTCCGACTGCTTTCTCAGGCAACAGTCACATTCCTGTAGCCAGAAGCAGGAGAATCTAGTACTCAAATGCGACTCAACTGCGCATGCGTATGAGCCCGCTCATAACTGCTGAAACGAATCTAATGTAAACAGTTGTGACTTCATGCTCATTGGAGGCAATTTGTTGTTATGAAGCATTGCACAGTCTTCCTACAGCCTTTGACACATTTTGCAGTTGGCAGACGCTTGCATGAGCACTGTGTGTCGTTGTTGTATATGGCGCATTTCCTTTGCAATTTAAGTTATTTTCATTTTTTTTCCTCTCGTTTATGTTTTATTGTTGAAGTATTATTCTGCAGTAGTGGGGTACAGTAATATCCTTCGTTAGAGTATCGGTTCTTACCAGTCAAAATTACAAAAATTTAACTGAAAACTAAAACAATGAAAAATTCCCAGAATTTTAAAAAAATCCCAGGTTTTTCCCGGTTTTCTCTCGAATGAAAAAATTCCCGGGTTTTTCCTGGATCTCCCGGGTCATATAGACCCTTCTTGGCCAGTGCCAGAACAACGTTGGAATAGGTTGCATGTCAATTTTGTGGGCCTTTTCTTGGGAAGTGTGTAGTTGTTGGTGATAGATGCAGTGTCAATTTTTGCTGTATACTACCCAACAGACAGTCACTGTTCCGAAGTTGTCAGTCATTTTTGCTATTGAGGTCTCTTCTCAGACCCTTGTCTCCAATAAGAATTGGCAAATCATGTTGAGGGAGTTTGTGGATTCTTATGTAAGCACTGGTATCTATCATCTCACTACCATCGTGTTTCAGCCCAATTCTACTTTGGAGGAGAAAACCCAAATGGAAAAGTTCATGTCGATCTCATCCTGTGATGACGTACTGTCTAGTTTTCTTGCCATGTACAAGGTAACATCAGTTAACAAGTGTAGTCTGGCACAGTGTCTGGATGGCTGCCAGCTGTGGGGATTTGTTACATACCAGGTCATACGCCCTGGACTGTTGCAGCTTGCCCTGTTATCGTTATGGCGCTGCCATTTGGGCACAATATTTCGTCTGGCAGCAAGGTTTAGTGGTAGATCATAAAGGTCATTATTTGTTTGTGGTGGATGCTGGTCAGGAGCAGATGACCTGCCATTCCAATCAGTCACACCCAAGACCTATGGGGGCCTTGCTGCTGCTGTCTCCAAGCCAGTCAGGAGACACAATCATTAGTGGCATTGGTCTGGTGGAAGGCTCCCTAATGTACCAGTATCCACACTTGCTCCTGACCCCTACATGCCTTCTACTGTAGCACACTTCATTCAAGTATAAAAATTGGGAATAGTAAAAAATGCCTCCCAAAAATTGCAGAATTATATAGTACAATGAAATATTGAATAGAAACACTGAACTAGGTGGCTAGAAAATATTCAGTGCAAGCAGTGTTGTGGAGATGGCCAGTACAAATTTCTTTTCGATATATTAGATTTCACTGGAATAAATACATGAATTCTTTACAGAGCAGCAACTGGGAAAGACAACAGGCATAAGCAATTTTTGCAGCACCTCAGCGTAGAACTAAGACATGAACACATGAAAATAATAGTCGACAAGAATTTTCTGTAATCAGTAGTTGCTCAAATACTGAAGACAAACCAGTAAGTCAGAAACATAGATGGCAGAGCAGAATGCAAAAAATGAAAAGAATAAGCTGACTGATGTTGCCCAAAAAAAAAAAAGCAATGTATTGTTTGCATGCAGGGCTCAGGATTGCAGAGTACACAGTTTTAGTTTCTAATGTATTCTCATTCCAAAATGAATCCAAACACAAAGAATAATGATAACCAGAAATGAAAATAAAACATGACTTCAGTTTGAATGTTCCTTGAATCGCCAAACTATTTTTTCAGTTAACAATGTCTTAAAATGGAAAAAAATGGCAGCTTGCCACTGCAGTTAATATGACCATTGCTGCAGTTTTAGTTACATGAGAAGTCCTGTGATTCTCATGTTAAAATACAAATATTTGGCATAAAATGTATTTCATGCATATAATGAAATTAATTTACAATCAGAAGTATCTTAAATGCTTTTTAATTCAATGCTACTCAACCAAAAGGCTGCAACCCATGTACTTACGATTCCAAGTAGTGTTGAAAGTAAAACGGAATCCTTTGTAAGCATAATCACTGTAACCTCTCGCTCCAGAAGTCATGAAAGTGACACGGGCTCTTGAGTAAGTTGTTTGTAGATTAAGCAAATTGTCACTGACAATTTCCATAGGCCCACAGTATGTTGCCAGTGGCACAGCTAAAAATAAACATACGTCAAATGAATGTCCTTTTTCACAGATAACAACTGCTTGTGATTACAACAGCTACACTATTAAAATATAAGAGTTTCTTGCAAGTATAACATTCTAGGGTTATATCAAACTGAATAGCATGTCAAGAAAAGTTCAGTTGGAATGTAAATCATTTAGCAGTAGACGAGACCACTCACTAAATATCGTAAGCACTGATTTGTTCACAGAGTGTCTCCTTTACTCCTAGATTGATTACTTTATGAATATCATGTCAGAGAATTTAAATAATGAAGACTGAACAAATTGTGTATTTATCCATAACTAGGAATGGAAATTCCCTTCACTTATGATGAGGTGCTCCTTACTTTTAAAAAATGTTAATCCTGTGCGCAGCTTCAAATGCTTAAGTTACTAGTTGCATTTCTCTCTGTCTTTCTTTTTAAAAGTAAACAATGTACATATCATAAGCCATTTCTTTGCTTAGATAATTTTATGTAAGAAAATACATGGAGCAGATTTTTTATGGAGTGATCAAGTGTGGTGATTAAACAAGTTCTTTCTTTCAGGAGTGCTAGTTCTGCAAGGTTCGCAGAAGAGCTTCTGTAAAGTCTGCAAACTCAGGTCATTTCAATTTATACATGTCATTTCTCTTTAATTTTCAAATGTTCTTTAATTTTTTTCTCTCAACTTCATTTTGTAACTAATACACTAATACATTATGGTCAGAGTCCACAATTGCTACTAGAAATGCACTGTAGCTTAAAATCTGGTTTCTAATATCCATCTTGCCATTATCTAAAACCTCTGAAACTTTCTAGTGGCCTCAGATCCCCTCCATAAATATAATCTTCATTTATGATTCTTAAACCAAGTGTTTGCAATGATTAAATTATGCTTTGTACAATATCTACCACACAGCTTCCACTTTTCCCCTTTCATTCTTTTCCCCCATTCCATGCTCCACTATTTTTCCCTATGTTCTTTCTTCTTCTATTGAATTTCAGTCCCCAATCATAATTAAAGTTTTATCTCTCTTAACACATTGAATTATTTCTTTTACCTCATTGTGTATTTTCTTTAATTCTCTTCACCATCTAATGTAATTCTATACATAAAAAATCTACTCATCAAGAGGTGGTAAGTCTCCACTGACCCAGGGTCCTCAGTGATATTCCCGAACTCTATCCCTTTCACTAAAGCTCATCAGTCCTTTTCCTTCACACCTCTTTCTTCCCCATCATCCCGTATGCTAGAAGAAGGAGCCACTAGCTCTGGAAGCTAGTAAACTTTAATACCTTTTACAAGTATGTTCTTCTGCCACTGCTTGATGAGTACATTTTTTACCCATCCAGTCACATTATATTTACAAAAATTGATTGTCTTCATCATCTGAGAAGTTAGTAGCCATATAATCTTGTACTACTGTGGTGAGTCATGGTTTCAGTGTCTTTCTTGGCTCAGATAATCTATGCACTAAGCTATTCACAGTAGTTTAGCCAGATTTCAATTTTCTTATTCATTAACTGACCAGCTACTGTATTATCCTTATTTGATTTTGTGTTGATAAACCAATATTCTCTTGACCAACCAAAACTTGAGCTCTTGGATGACGCTGTGAACAACAACCAACCACTACAGCAATGGACATATTGTCAGCAAAGAAGTGCTATGATTCGGCCACAAAATCGAACCTTGAGAAACTTTATGAAACTGAAACAAAAAACACTTCACACTTTTTTAAACAGATTTTTGGAATTAAAAGTGTTATGCTTTCCTTTTTCTTTATTAGGAATGAAACTTTATTTTTTTACTTAATTTTGATTTGTTGTATCATTTTGACACCTGCAAATAATATTTTCTATCTCCTATGATTATCCGACATTTCTTTAGTATTCTGCCCACCCGCTGGCCCCAAAAATTACAGGTAATCAATGTTCTAGTGTAATGTTACAACAACAGATTTATATGAATTTTAAAAATTTGAACAACAGATTTATAGATTAGTAAACTATCCAGACTGTTTCCTTAAACTATTGAAAACGCTGCTGCCACTCCAAAGGAACTACACGTTAGTCTTCCTGGCTCTGGGTACCCATCCAATGTGGTTGCAATAATAATATGGCTATCTATGTAATTGAGATGTGCAAGCCATCTCATTACAGCAGTGTTCATGGTTTGTGTCTGGGTGGGGAAAGGTGG
Source organism: Schistocerca nitens (assembly GCF_023898315.1). Classification (NCBI taxonomy): domain Eukaryota; kingdom Metazoa; phylum Arthropoda; class Insecta; order Orthoptera; family Acrididae; genus Schistocerca; species Schistocerca nitens. The sequence continues at coordinate 288,680,785 of NC_064622.1, forward strand.
ATTCATACTTGTTTGCCTTTAAACTGTTAAACCTGTTTTTTGCTTAGTCAGCTAGATTTACATATTATTAAATTGAAAATCCACCAATTTGTAGGTGTGTGTGTGTGTGTGTGTGTGTGCGCGGGTAGGTGGGAGGTTTCAACTGCTTCCTCAGTTACATTAAATATGTTTAATTGCTAGTTCAATATCTATACACAACTTGACTGATTTTGCTTATTGATGAACTCATCCAAATGAAGGTGGGCATCATTGCTAAACCATGCATGCACACACATACTAAATCCCATCACACCTTGTGGCTAACTGTGCAGTTTGAACGTCCTAATGCAAATTGTTCAGAAGTTATTATGATTTTACTTCATGTAGTTCAATAACTGTTACTCTGTACATTCTATTGTTACTCAATACTGAAAATTCTTGGGTACGGATACACATGCCACACACAAAAAGACATCAGTCAAGCTGTAATGCGAAGAGTATGTAACATGCTCTCTCTCTCTCTCTCTCTCTTCTCTCTCTCTCCCCCTGTGTGTGTGTGTGTGTGTGTGTGTGTGTGTGTGTTTGTGTAGACATTGGTGTTTCATTTAAGAAATTCATTTAGTAATGGATACTTTATTGCACTAGCAATATTAATAATGATATTTCAACCAGCTTACCAGTATCATTGAATGGAAGTATTTGTGAGACTGTGACATTGTCATTGCCCTCACAATAACCATAGCCAGGCAAATCCAGGTCCGTAAGTTGAAAATTCAGAATGTAATAGTAATCATATGGAGCACGAACATTCCATTCGCATTTGATATTTCTCTCATATTTCCCTGGATAACCAGGTGATTTTATCACACCTCTGTATGCTCTTAGTGTACCACCACACTTTCCTGCAACATAAAAAAATGTTTCTGTCATGGATTGTAACTTAATGAAACACGTGCCATTTAACAAAACCTTCAGAGTCCTAAAACACAGAGATAAGTGAATTGTTCTTACTCTAATTCCATGACCAATAGTCAATAATCAGAGAAACACCACTCTTTTAAAATGTTATAGGAATCTAATATTCCAGTCATGGAATGTCAAATATTGGTTAAAACTATTTCTTCAGAGTGTGTCTTGGTGACTTACAAGGTAAATCCCAGGCTATAAATTTGTGATTCAATTATGAGTACATTTTATTATGAGTCAGTCCCAGGACCTTGACTCCCACTTATCACTTCTTTCACCACTGGCAATGATTTGTTAATGGAAGAACGTGAAGTGGTGCTGTGTTTTGGAATCTGTATTAAACTGTAGGTCTCCCTGTAACTATTTATGTAGATAAATTCAACAATAGGAAGCCAAAGAGCATACCACCTGCAACAGGGTCACGCCTAGTAAAGCACTGTGGTGTTCAAACAAACCTTTTGGTTCAGGTGATCTGTACTTATTTAATTGAAAAGTCACACAGAGGAGAAAGAAATGGCTGTGTATCTTGAGAAGACCAATGAAATTATATAAGTCCGTCAGAATAAATAACTGGTGTGGGTATTCATCTTTTCCTAAAACAATAACAGTCACCTAAAGGAAAAGAAGGAGAAAATGAAAGCTAAGATATATACTTTAGGGTAGACAGAGATTTAGAAGAAAACAGTTATCTTTTGCAGTTTTGTTAAACATACGCTGTATTCAGAGTAATGATAACAAAACATAACAGCACTGATGAGTCCAAATGATTAAACATATATGAACAGCTAATTGGGACAGTACATGTTGCTCAATAATAACTACATCTTACAGAATGGATAAAATAATTTTATACGAAGACCAGTATCTAAATTTGTTAGATAATTCTAAGAGCATGCAATTGTACACTCTACACAGATTGTAGGAAAGATGAAACCTCAAAATATGTATTTTCAATATTTTTTACAGTTGTTTTTTAATAAAATGAATTAATATAGATTTATCGTAAGTTAAAATATGCTCTAGACTGCAACTCAAACCCAGATCTCTACCTATTGGAGGCAGGTCTTTTAATCTCCAAGATATAGAGAGAAACAAGTGGAAAAATTAAATGTTGAATAGGACTGTGTGGCTCACCTGATGAGTCAAGTCAGTAGCATACTGCCAGTAAAAGATAAGAATACAGACTGACTTTGAGTCTGTAAAACTGTTTTAACTCGACACAGACATTCATCCTGATAAAGAGCATTTATGTACACTTCAAAGAGTGAAATAATTACAAATCCACATCTATATACATATCTTGCAAATTATTTTTGTGCATGGAGGCCATTGCATCACATGTTAATGTTTCTTTCTGTTCCATTCATATATGGAATGTGTGCTGTCATTAGTTTAATCTTGTGTTAGTGACCCCTATGTGAGTAGCCATAGGCAGCAGAAGAAATCTCCAGATTGTTCACTAAATACTGCTTACTGAAACCTGGGAATTGAGCTTTTGGGGAATAATTGCCATCTGCCTCCAAGGATCTGTAAAACCATATTTTTCATCATCTCCATGATACTCCCCCATGAATCAAACAAACCTGTAAATCTTCATTCTGCCAATGAACCGAAGTTTACCAACTGTCTTATCTGTGTTCATTCGTATTCATTTCCCCGCAAATTGTTATACACATGTTTTTTTATGAGTTAAATGACTACAATGGGAACTCACAGATACTATTGTCCTAAGATACTAGTAACCCATTTTGTGATGCGTACAGTTTAGCGTATCTGTACATTTAAAGCAAGTTGCCAACCTTTGCACATCTTTTAAATCTTATCGAGATTTGACTGGCTTTCTGATAGAACATAATTACAGATAGCTGCATACTTTCAAAAAAAATTTAATATTGCATGCCAGGTCATTATTATACAACATGAACAGCATGTTTCCCAAAACACTTCTCTGGAGCACACTTTATGTTACCTTTAATTTGTTGATGACTCCAGTTCTATGATATGTTACATGATGATATGCTTTCTCTTAAGAAAGGTTGGTATGGTACAGCATTTAATGTTTCTTAGGAAGTCAAGAAATACTGCATCCACCTGATTGCCTTGATCCATGGTTTTCAGGAGATCATTGGGACAAAACCATAAGTTGGGTTTCACATGAATGATGTTTTTAGAGTCCATGATGATTGGCACTGAGAAAATAACTCTGTTCAAGATAACTCGTTACATCCAGAATATGTTCTAATGACAATGAGATTGTTTCTTAAATGATTATGTGATGCCTTAAGCTGACATTTTCTTTATTCCATGTACTATTGTACAATTTTTACCTTATGCAATTTTCAGTTACTTAAAATCGAAGTGTTATACATTGGATGTATCCAATGTTGCCCTAGACTATGCATCCATTGTATAATGATTCTGTTTTAGATACTAGAAAAGCCTAAGGCCAAAACTGAATAACTGACAAAACTGAATAACAATACCTCAAATGAAGACAATGTCTGCTGAAGACATCACAAAATCATTTAAAAAACACCGTCAGAGCTGTGGATCTTGTCACAATGAAGATTATTGAATCAATGAGATTGGATGCTGTCCTTTTTGTAGATAAGTGTGACCTATGTTTTCTTCTACTCAGTGTGCACAGATTTTTTGCAAGAGTCTTTGGAATATTATGGGTAACATGCGATCCAAGTCAGCTGCAAAATCTGCGTGGACTCTGACAGGGTGTCTATCAGTCCTGCAGCCCTTTTCAACTGTAGATGTTTCTTTGAAGTGGCTCCTGAATTAAACAGGGGTATTACAGGGAAATCACCCTGCCTACTGTCAAAAGACTGGCAACTGCTGTGAATCAATGTGTTAGAAGAGCTCCCAAGAATTGTCCACTGTGATACCTCTACCAGAGATACCTCAAGTACTACCCTCTCCCATGTATCCTGTCTCCTCTGCTGAAAGTACAGGATCTGTCATTACTTGCCCACTTGACTGCAAGTGGTGTCTCAACATTAGATCTAGTCATCCTGTACATGGTGGATGGGGTCCAGGGAGGGCTCAGGGTATTGTACCAAACTCCCTAACCAAAACGTTTGAGGTGCTGTCTTTCACTGAAACTGAAATTGAGCTAGTGGGACAGGACTTCACCTGATTTAGAGAAATCTGTTTTGTCTGGTGTCAGGAGGAGGCAAATGCAAAATGGTAGGGGTCTTTCAATTGTCAGGAGTTCAAACGTATGGCAAAAGATGGTACTCCTTAGGGAACTGGAAGCAAGGAACAGGAAAAGACACCAGATGCACTAAGTGTGTATGCCTGGAGGTCTCATTCAGCATGCTGAAGAGGGTATTCCAGCAGCCATTGAGGGAACAGGGTGCTACCAACTACAGATTGTGGCATACGTAGGAACAAATGATGCCTGTCATCTGGGCTCTCAGGTCATTCTTGCGTCATTCTGGTGACTGGCAGAGAAGGTGGCTAAGACCAGTCGTGCGCATGAAGTTAATTGCAGTATTGTCCATAGAACTGATCATGTGCATTCGGTTCTGAGTTATGAACTGAACCAGAGACTTCCAAGGTTCTGTGGGAAGCTAGGTTGCGACTTCCTGGAATTGTACCAAAGGGTTGAGAATTGTAGGGTCACTATAAGTAGATCAGGTGTGCATTACACATCAGAGGCTGTTACTCAGGTAACTGATTGTGTGTGCAGTGCACACAATCGTTTCTTAGATTACGTGACTCACCATCCAATCCAGATGATGACAACTACAAGGTATCTAGAACTGTTAGTGTAAGATCAAAAGAAACCTCTTCCATAGATGAGAGTATTAAAATCCTAATGGTAAACTGCCAAAGTATTCACAACAAAGTTCCAGAGTTTGAAGCGCTCATGAAAAGCAGTGAAGCTCACATAATACTAGGTACAGAAAGCTTGTTGAAAGCTGGAATTGATGGCAGTGAGATTTATGGGGAAGTGTATATTGAATGACTAGGCAAATGGGAAATGGAGGTGGTGTATTTGTCGTAGCAGGCAAGAAACTCAAATCCAATGATGTAGACACTGAAGCTGTATGCGTCATAATTTGGGCAAGACTCAGCATCAGGGGTGGACAAAATGATAACTGGATACTTCTATCACCCACCATACTTATCCCCTGATGTAACCACAAATTTTAGAGAAAACATCGGCTCACCTGTATACAAGTTCTCCAATCATACTGTAATCATCGGTGGAGATTTTAATCATCCAATAATTAATTGGGTAAATTACAGTTTTGTTAGTGGCTGGCATGATAATACATCCTGTGAAACTTTATTGAATGCCTTCTCTGCAATCTACCTAGAACAGATAGTTAGGAACCCTACTCATGATGGAAATATATTGGATCTAATGGCAACAAATAGGCCTGACCTCTTTGAGGGTGTCCACATTGAAACTGCTATCAGTGATAATGACATGGTTGTGGCCACAACGATTACCAAAGAACAAAGGACAACTAAAATGAGCATAAAGATATATATATATATATATATATATATATATATATATATATATATATATATATATATATATATCTAAAAAGAAAGATGATGAGACTTACCAAACAAAAGCGCTGGCAGGTCGATAGACACACAAACAAACACAAATATACACACAAAATTCAAGCTTTCGCAACAAACTGTTGCCTCATCAGGAAAGAGGGAAGGAGAGGGAAAGACGAAAGGATGTGGGTTTTAAGGGAGAGGGTAAGGAGTCATTCCAATCCCGGGAGCGGAAAGACTTACCTTAGGGGGAAAAAAGGACAGGTATACACTCGCACACACACACATATCCATCCACACATACAGACACAAGCAGACATATCAAATATGTCTGCTTGTGTCTGTATGTGTGGATGGATATGTGTGTGTGTGCGAGTGTATACCTGTCCTTTTTTCCCCCTAAGGTAAGTCTTTCCGCTCCCGAGATTGGAATGACTCCTTACCCTCTCCCTTAAAACCCACATCCTTTCGTCTTTCCCTCTCCTTCCCTCTTTCCTGATGAGGCAACAGTTTGTTGCGAAAGCTTGAATTTTGTGTGTATATTTGTGTTTGTTTGTGTGTCTATCGACCTGCCAGCGCTTTTGTTTGGTAAGTCTCATCATCTTTCTTTTTAGATATATTTTTTCCACGTGGAATGTTTCCCTCTGTTATATATATATATATATATATATATATATATAGAGAGAGAGAGAGAGAGAGAGAGAGAGAGAGGGATGTGACTACCAAATGAAAGTGCTGGCAGGTCGACAGACACACAAACAAACACATACATACACACAAAACTCAAGCTTTCGCAACAAACTGTTGCCTCATCAGGAAAGAGGGAAGGAGAGGGAAAGACGAAAGGATGTGGGTTTTAAGGGAGAGGGTAAGGAGTCATTCCAATCCCGGGAGCGGAAAGACTTACCTTAGGGGGAAAAAAGGACGGGTATACACTCGCACACACACACATATCCATCCACACATATACAGACACACAAACACAAACATACACACAAAATTCAAGCTTTCGCAACAAACTGTTGCCTCAAACCATCATCGGATGGATCTGTGTGTGTGTGCGAGTGTATACCCGTCCTTTTTTCCCCCTAAGGTAAGTCTTTCCGCTCCCGGGATTGGAATGACTCCTTACCCTCTCCCTTAAAACCCACATCCTTTCGCCTTTCCCTCTCCTTCCCTCTTTCCTGATGAGGCAACAGTTTGTTGCGAAAGTTTGTATTTTGTGTGTATGTTTTTGTTTGTGTTTGTTTGTGTGTCTGTCGACCTGCCAGCACTTTCATTTGGTAAGTCACATCATCTTTGTTTTTGGATGTATTTTTCCTACGTGGAGTGTTTCCCTCTATAGAGGGAAACATTCCACGTGGGAAAAATATATCTAAAAACAAAGATGATGTGACTTACCAAATGAAAGTGCTGGCAGGTCGATAGACACACAAACAAACACAAACATACACACAAAATTCGATCTTTCGCAACAAACTGTTGCCTCATCAGGAAAGAGGGAAGGAGAGGGAAAGACGAAAGGATGTGGGTTTTAAGGGAGAGGGTAAGGAGTCATTCCAATCCCGGGAGTGGAAAGACTTACCTTAGGGGGAAAAAAGGACGGGTATACACTCGCACACACACACATATCCATCCACACATATACAGACACAAGCAGACATATTTAAAGACAAAGAATTTGGGCAGAGATGTCAGTCGAGGCGGAAGTGCAGACGCAAAGTTGTTGTTGAATGACAGGTGAGGTATGAGTGGCAGCAACTTGAAATTAGCGGAGATTGAGGCCTGGTGGGTAACAGGAAGAGAGGATATATTGAAGAGCAAGTTCCCATCTCCGGAGTTCGGATAGGTTGGTGTTGGTGGGAAGTATCCAGATAACCCGGACGGTGTAACACTGTGCCAAGATGTGCTGGCCATGAACCAAGGCATGTTTAGCCACAGGGTGATCCTCATTACCAACAAACACTGTCTGCCTGTGTCCATTCATGCGAATAGACAGTTTGTTGCTGGTCATTCCCACATAGAATGCATCACAGTGTAGGCAGGTCAGTTGGTAAATCACATGGGTGCTTTCACACGTGGCTCTGCCTTTGATTGTGTACACCTTCCGGGTTACAGGACTGGAGTAGGTGGTGGTGGGAGGGTGCATGGGACAGGTTTTACACCGGGGGCGGTTACAAGGATAGGAGCCAGAGGGTAGGGAAGGTGGTTTGGGGATTTCATAGGGATGAACTAACAGGTTACGAAGGTTAGGTGGACGTCGGAAAGACACTCTTGGTGGAGTGGGGAGGATTTCATGAAGGATGGATCTCATTTCGGTGCAGGATTTGAGATCCATCCTTCATGAAATCCTCCCCACTCCACCAGTTTTTCCATTCGTCTGTGAAGAATTTGCGTTAGTATTTTACAGCTGTGACTTATTAAACTGATAGTTCGGTAATTTTCACATCTGTCAACACCTGCTTTCTTTGGTATTGGAATTATTATATTGTTCTTAATTCTGAGGGTATTTCGCCTGTCTCCTACATTTTGCTCACCAGATGGTAGAGTTTTGTCAGGACCAGCTCTCCAAACGATGTCAGTAGTTCTAGTGGAATGTTGTCGAATCCCGGGGCCTTGTTCCGACTCAGGTCTTTCAGTGCTCTGTCAAACTCTTCACACAGTATCATATCTCCCATTTCATCTTCATCTACATCCTCTTCCATTTCCATAATATTGCTCTCAAGTACTTCGCCCTTGTATAGACACTCTATATACTCCTTCCACCTTTCTGCTTTCCCTTCTTTGCTTAGAACTGTGTTTCCATCTGAGCTCTTGATATTCATGCAAGTGGTTCTCTTTTCTCCAAAGGTCTCTTTAATTTTCCTGTAGGCAGTATCTATCTTACCCCTAGTGAGATACCCCTCTACATCCTTACATCTGTCCTCTAGCCATGCCTGCTCAGCCATTTTGCACTTCCTGTCGATCTCATTTTTGAGACGTTTGTATTCCTTTTTGCCTGCTTCATTTACTGCATTTTTATATTCCCTCTTTCATCTATTAAATTCATTATTTCTTCTGTCACCCAAGGATTTCTACTAACCCTCGTCTTTTTAGCTACTCGATCCTCTGCTGCCTTCACTACTTCATCCCTCAAAGCTACCCATTCTTCTTCTACTGTATTTCTTTCCCCCATTCTTGTCAATTGTTCCCTAATGCTCTCCCTGAAACTCTGTACACCCTCTGGTTTAGTCAGTTTATCCAGGTCCCATCTCCTTAAATTCCCACCTTTTTGCAGTTTCTTCAGTTTTAATCTACAGTTCACAACCAATAGATTGTGGTCAGAGTCCACATCTGCCCCTGGAAATATCTTAAAATTTAAAACCTGGTTCCTAAATCTCTGTCTTACCATTATATAATGTATCTGAAACCTTGTAGTATCTCCAGGGTTCTTCCATGTATACAACCTTCTTTCATGATTCCTGAACCAAGTGTTGGCTATGATTAAGTTATGCTCTATGCAAAATTCTACCAGGCAGCTTCCTCTTTCATTTCTTAGCCCTAATCGATATTCATCTACTACGTTTCCTTCTCTCCCTTTTCCTAATATTGAATTCCAGTCACCCATGACTATTAAATTTTCGTTTCCCATAACTATCTCAATAATTTCTTTTATCTCATCATACATTTCTTCAATTTCTTCATTATCTGCAGAGGTAGTTGGCATATAAACTTGTACTACTGTAGTAGGCATGGGCTTCGTGTCTATCTTGGCACCGAGCGAGGTGGCGCAGTGGTTAGCACACTGGACTCGCATTCGGGAGGACGATGGTTCAATCCTGTCTCCGGCCATTCTGATTTAGGTTTTCTGTGATTTCCCTAAATTGCTTCAGGCAAATGCCGGGATGGATCCTTTGAAAGGGCACGGCCGATTTCCTTCCCCATCCTTCCCTAACCCGAGCTTGCGCTCCATCTCTAATGACCTCGTTGTCGACAAGACGTGAAACACTAAATCTCCTCCTCCTCCTCTATCTTGGCCACAATAATGCGTTCACTACGCTGTTTGTAGTCACTTACCCTTGAACTGCTAAATAGATGAATGAAATCTGTATTACTGTCAGTGGTGTTGAGAAACAGCTGAAATTGTTAAAACTGAACACAGCTCCACAGCCCAATGGAATTCCTGTCAGATTCTATACCAAATTTGCAGCTGAGTTAGCCCTTCTTCTAACTATAACCTATTGCAGATCCCTTGAACATAAAACTGCCCAGTTCTTGGAAAAATGCACAGGTCACACCCGTCTATAAGAAGGGCAGCTGAAATGATCCACGAAACTACTATCCAATGTCCTTGATATTGATTTGTTGCAGAATCTTAGAACATATTCTGAGCTCAAACATAATCAGGTATCTTGAACAGAATCACCTCCTCACCAGCAGTCAGCACAGATTCTGAAAAAGTCGACTATGTGAAACTAAGTCGCACTTTTTTCACTTGACATACAGAAAGATTTGGATCAAGGCACTCAGGTAGATGCAGTATATCTTGATTTCTGAAAAGCATTTGACTCAGTAACACATCTATGCTTATTGTCAAAAGTCATATGGGGTATCAAATGAAATTTGTGACTGGGCTGAGGATTTTTGCTCGGGAAGGCACAGTAAGTTATCACTGATGGAGAATCATCAACAGATGGTCCACCTCCAGTAGCTGAGTGGTCAGTGTGACGGAATGTCAACCCTAAGGGCCCTGGTTCGATTCCCGGCTGGGCCGGAGATTTTCTCCACTTAGGGACTGGGTGTTGTGTTGTCCTAATCATCATCATTTCATCCCCATCGACGTGCAAGTCACTGAAGTGGCGTCATATTGAAAGACTTGCACCAGGCAAATGGTCTCCCGATGGGAGGCTCTCATCACACGACATTATTTTATTATATCAACAGATGTAGATGTAACTTTGGGTGTGTCCCAGGGAAATGTGTTGGGACTCTTGCTGTTCATTTAGTATATTAATGATCTTGCAGACAATGTTAACAGTAAAACCAGGCTTTCTGCAGATGATGCAGTTATATATAATGAAGTATTATCTACAAAAGGCTGCATAAATATTTAGTTAGATCTTGATAAGATTTCAAATTGGCAACTTGCTTTAAATCATCAGAAATGTACAATTTTGCACTTACCAAAATGAAAAAAATGTATCCTGCGACTGCAATATCAGTGAGTCACTGTTTGTATTGGCCAACTCATACAAATACTTCAGTGTAACACTTTGTAGGGATATGAAATGGAATGATCACATGCATTCATTGTGGATAAAGCAGGTGGTGAACTTCAGTTTATTGGTAGAATACTGGGGAAGTGCAATCATTCTATGCAGGAAATTGTTTAAAAATCACTCGTGCGACCAGTTGTAGAATACTGCTCAAGTGTGTGGGACCCGTACCAGATAGGACTAACTGGAGTTCTTGAACTGTATATGCTCACTGTGAAATAAATAAGCCAGACTCTTGTTGCTCTATTTCCATGCCTAAAAATGAGTCTAAGGATCTCACTGTCATTTTGAAATCTGATTTTAACAAATCTAAAAATTAATTCACTGTACTTTGAGTTGTTCCTACAATAAGTCCATCACCAAAATAAGTAGAAATCAACAATTTTTATGTTATGCTTTTGTGATTGTAAATGCAAGGATTTCCTGTAGAACCAATAAAGCCATTCTTTTCATGAATGAGTGAAACTTATTATTCCAGCAACAGGATGCTTGCTCAAGTCCATACAGTGATTTCTTGAGGTGCCAAACATGACCTGACCCATCATCAAAACCATCTGGTTGAGTCATATATCTCTCTATCAAAGTCACAATACACAAATGCAGTTCTAATGACGAATTGACCAAGTTTCAAATTTTCTTCTGCTGGAATCGCTATAACAGCTTGAATAGCATCATAATGAGCAATTGGACTAAAAATTCTATCGTAATCAAGTCCGGCACAATGAAACATACTGCACACATCCAAGTGAGCATGATATCAATCAATTGATACATCAGATTTCTATTTAATATGAAGTACCCTTCAAATATTGATAACGGGGTTTCCTTCAGGTAAATCCACCAAATCCCTTGTATCATTTTCATCAAATGCCTTCTTTTCTTCTGTCATTGCGTTAAACCTTTTACTGGAATTACTACTTTCGTTAGCTCCGCTGAAGTTTGTTGGTGCAAGCTCTTCATGGATTGCTTTTGTCAGGCAAACTAATGCATTTGCTTCTTGAGACAGGTGAGGCTAGTATCCTCATTTATAGTCACTAAATTTCACTGGAGGACGTATTTCACAAACTGGATGTCGATTTAGTAACTCATTCAAATATTCTTGGTCACTAGTCTGAATCTGATAAACAGTAGATTCACTTCTCTGTCCTGTTTATTCAGGTATGGAATTAAATTCCAACTCAATCGAATTTCCAGTTGTACATATCTTTTATGAACTCCACACTCTGTAACCATCTTTGTCACTCATGTAGCGAATGAAATGACCAGGTGTAGTTTTCTTATTGAACTCGTTGGGTTTCCTGGTTAAAAATACATTTTCTCCCTGGTGAAAATACACTTTTTCCATTGTAAGTGACAGTATACTTTCCCACGAAAATGTAAGAGTTATCAATCCTTTGAACGGTTATGGTTTTATACAATGGTGTAGAATTTCTCAGCACTTTAGGAAATGAAACTCAAGGAAAGAAAGAACATGTTTTGGAAAAATCTTTGATGTGCAACAACATGTACACTGCATATTACTTTCCGAAGCGTTGAAATCGAGATTGCAATGTGCTTTTGAAACCCAGTCACAGCTCATGTCATGTGATCTTGCCAGCTCATGACAGGGGGAAGTCAGAGTATAGGACATGCCAATAGTAACATCACTGTTAAGTACAGCAAACACACAAATAGGAAACGTTAATGGTTTAAATTAATATACATAGTGTTGCTACAAGAAAAACAAAGCTTTCACATATAATATTGGTCTCGAAGATATGTGCAGATGTAGAACCACTGGCTCACCCCGCAATAATATCACTACCCTACTGCAGCGAGAACATCTGTATCTTTGCCAGATCAGTTCTCTGTAGTATGCACTCTATGCTACATGTATTGTGTATACGCTGTGAGAATATAAGTATGCATAGTAAGAGACGGGAGTGCTAGAGATTATTTATCATCGTAATTACCATGCCCGCTCTCCACTACGTATAGATTAATACGTTGCTAGAGAAGCTAAGCTTTCGCATATAATGTTGATCTTTTTTGTGTGTGTTACACTATAAGATACATCACACAAATGTGCCAGTAAAATGTTTAATAACAATAAATGTCAGATCTTCTGGGCTCAAAGTTTTCTAAATGGCTCATCCTCAAAGAGTTGATTTGTAAATGAGAGTCAAAATCTCTTTGATTTAAGAAATTCATCATACATTCTGACACATAGTTCATTTTGTCTAAAAGGAAATTTACTTTGAAAGTAAAGCCTCGTTTACACGATGACATTAGGTTGCAGGCAACTGTGCTACCGGCCACTGGGCATGTGCACCACATGTTTGCCCAACTCATTGATGAAACTAAACACTTTCGGCTTCTTCCAATGGTGGCGACACTAGTTGCAAGAGTTTTGAGGTTATATGTGTTCATAGAGTGTGGACAAACTGAAATATGAAGTGGAGAACAGAGAATAATGTTTGATTTTTGGATATCTATGCTTTGCATATGTGTTTGTGGGGTTTCACTGATCCTAATAACAAAAATAAGTTGAGACCATAATGTAAGATCAGAACATCGATGATTTGACAATACCTGAGCTGCAGAGCAAAATTTATTGAATTAGGAGCATATGCACAACTGAATTAAGAAAAATACAAGCAAGTGCAATTTCTGACTGTGGAAATGCTCTTGTCTACAAGACTAAAATCCCATTATTCGAGTTGGCAGACTATTTTGTAAGGAATATTGTTGACAGGAGGGAACGCTGCACAAATCAAGAAGCTGCATTCTTAATTCAATATTCACCTATTTAAAATATCATAGCAGTGCTCCCCATTCACATATGTTTGAACTTTGAAATATTGCCGCTGCTCTACAGATCTATCTTCAATCGAGTAGTTTGCAAACCATTCCCTTCTTAATGCGGCCTGCTTTGAATAATTATTGTTGTTAATGTTAATAAATGTTGGTGTTAATGAAAAAGTGTCATCACCAACTAAAACTGCATCTTCTAGCATGCCAAGTGTTCTCGATTGTAATGCAAGCAATGTGATATGTATTTTGAATTCTGGAGACAGTGCTTCAAGCATTACAATATCTTTTCCTTATCACATAATTAGCTCTATTTAGAAGAAATGTGAACGGTTCTGGTGACATTCTAAAACAAATCGAAACATGTTTCTTATTTTTTTCTTATGCAGCAATTCCACGCAACAAGCTTTAACTCCATCACAACTCATGTGACGTGCAGCTGTCAAAACTTTCCTTTCAGACACAACTCAGGAACCTAAAAAACGACAAAACTGAAGTGTATACCGGTATCATCATGTCTACAGTCATACATCAGGGTGTAAATGTGGACAAGAAAAAAAAAAATAATTCCCAGATTTCCCGGTTAAAAATACACTTTCTACCATATGAAAATACACTTTTTCAATGGTAAGTGTCAGTGTAATTTTCTTTGTAACTGTAAAACTTATCAACCCTTTCAATGGTTGTGGTTTTATACACCGGTGTATAAAGATTGGGAAGATGTCTTACACGCAGCAACATGTACACTGCATATTTTCATATTACGAAAGTATAAATTCACATTCCACCGAACACTGCATGTTACTTTCTGAAGTATTGAAATCGAGATTGCGATGCGCTTTTGTAAGCCAGTCGTAGCACATGTCAAGTGATCTCATCAGCCGGAGACAGCAGACATTCAGAGCATAGGACACGTGATGTAGTCAGCCAATAGCAACATCACTGTTAAGTAGCATGAACACACAAATAGGAAAATGAACAGAAAAATTGTCTAGCCAACAAATACTATAATCCTCACAACCTGCAGCATTCACACCTGAGACCATAAATAGCTGTGGTGAACTTAGGGTATAATTTTATAGCAAGAACGCTACAGCAACCAGCAGCAAAAAAACCTTCGTAGAGTAAAAGCATGAAAAAAGAAGGAAGTCTTAGAAGCAAAATATTACACACAACACAAAACCAAGCACCACTGTAGGAGAGGACAGGGAACACACAGTTCTCATTTATTTACTTTAATAGGTCCTAATAGTGAAGTATTATAGCATGTGTAAGTCTTTTCTGGAGCAATAGGCTTCTGACCTGGTATGAGTCTGAAGACATAGAGACTCGTTTTTTACTCAACGACTACCACCTGTAGAAAAGAAACTGTACTGTGTATCATAGTGCTATATAGTAGCCTTTAGCGAATGCTCTCTGTGTCTGAGAACTGAAAAATGATGTGCAACAGTAAGCTTCACTATTAAATTTGAGAGTAAGGTACTTCATATTTTATGAATGCATAACATTTAATTATTCACTTCTTTTAAATTTATAAATGAGCATTTCACAGCACAAAGCACAGGTATAGTGACTGCAGTGTGTGGGGAAGGCAGGCCTTGAACCCTCAATACTGCTCCACTTCCCTGGGCAGTATAAATGCTTGAAGAACCCCCTCCCCTCCCCACCTAATCACCCTGAAAGAACTCATATAAAACATTTAGAGCAGAGACAATTGCAAATCTTTGTAGAGGTAATAGTGACCAATAGCTGTAGCAAAGCACTCTATCTAACCACTGTACCAACAAACCATTTTGACTGCACCTGCAAAAAGTTGAATTTGGTAGTGATTTGGCATAAGTTTACAGACAGTGATGATACATTTCAAATGCTAAAGCACACGAATTTTCTCACCACAGAATGAATGAACTGTTCACAAATAAATAATATTGCAGTTAATGCATGCAAAAGAATATGAAATGAGTAATTTGAAAAGAACCTTAAACTCAGCTGGCACCAGAAACAAATTTGCAAGCATTATTATTTTTAAACATATGAATGCACACAACAATCTGAAGGGTCATACTTACCAATTGAGACAGTTGCCTGGAAACCAGTATGAGGATTGTTGGTGTTAGTATAAAACCGAATGTGAAGGACATTAGATGAAGTAGTATATGTGCTTGGGGCAACTGTACCACAGAATACGCCCACAATTTTGGCAGCAAGTGTTCCTCCATCACGCACTTCAATACCTTCCTCAGGACAACCAGATCTATTATGAGAGAATAATCATACAATTAAAAAGCAAAGACAAATAATAGACACTACTTATTTCTACAACTATTGAGGAAGTGCAAAAGAAATGGCATTTGAGTCAAAAATATACATACTCATGACGCTGAAACTGAAGACAACTGTCTGCAAAATGCAAAGATTTATGTTTGTGCCACACATTAACAAAAAAGTAAAATCCTCCAGAAGGACTGATTGTAAAATAATATATGTCACATAAAACAACTGTACAAAATATGTTACTTGATACTGCAAATAGAAAATCTTAGAACCAATAATGTCTACATAAGTTACTTGCGCACTAGGAAAAGTGTTTATACTGTCACTTTGAATTTGTTGTAAGATATGTAACAATCTTTTGGGGAAATGCAGGCAGTGGAGATAAAATATTAGTATTAAAAAAAATAAATTAAAAAAATAGAAATACATGTAATATTAAAACTAGGAATTCATACCACCCATGATTTAGGAATCTAAATATTTCAACTGTTCCATATATTTATATGTCATACCTGTTTATACATAACAAAACACGATTTAGACAAAACTAATTTTAAAATATCTATGATACTAGAAACAAAGGAAATTTCATGTTACCATCTCATATTAAAACTCTACTCCAAACTACTCAGTAAATGGCTTTAAAATGTACAGGTTAAAAGTGAAAATTTCAGGATGAAATAACCGCAATATGAATCCGGGTAGATTGTTACTCACGACACAGAGGGGGTACTGAGTGTCAGACAGGCACATTTACAAATGACCAAGCTCTTGGGCAAAGCCCTTCATCGTATTTTTTAAAAAGAACAT
Organism: Schistocerca nitens; assembly: GCF_023898315.1. Taxonomy (NCBI): domain Eukaryota; kingdom Metazoa; phylum Arthropoda; class Insecta; order Orthoptera; family Acrididae; genus Schistocerca; species Schistocerca nitens. The sequence continues at coordinate 288,697,392 of NC_064622.1, forward strand.
GTACACACATACAAGGGCTGCTCAAAATATTAGGTGACTTTTCAAACTGCTCGGGCAACGTACATTCTATTACCGAACTTTTTCCATCCTTATATTCGTCCACATGTCCCAAACAAATGTTCACAATTTCAAGTGTACAGCATACTTCATTTGTTTTTGACAGATACATAGGTTAGACATGTTTTAGTGTGATCGGTGACTTTTGATCACTATAAAAAATGGAGCAATGAATTTGTATCAAATTTTGTGTGAAAAAATGGAATCAAGTGCTCTAAAACACTTCACATGTTGACAGTGACATATAGTGAGTATGCTCTAAGTAAAAAAAAAAAAAAGTTTACAAGTGGTACAAGCTCTTCCAAGATGTCCAAGAAGATGCCAATGACAAACCTTGCTCTGGATGTCCCAGCACATCAACAACCCAGCACATCAACAACAGATGAGAACGTCAAAGTTGCGAAGAAAATTGTTTCAGAAAATCAACAAATTGCCATAACAGAAGTAGCGAAAGATGTTGACAAATCGGTCGGCTCATGTCATGCAATTTTTTCCGATGTTTTGGACATGAGACATGGGTCAGTGAAGTTTGTTCCAAAACTTCTCAATTCTGATCAGAAGAACCGTTGCATGAGCATTGCTCAAGGCCTCTTGGATGACATGAATGATGATCCCGATTTGCTCAAAAGGGTCACAACTGGTGACAAAACATGAGTTTATGGTTATGCTGTCGAAATCTAAGCCCAGCTGTCCCAGTGGAAGCCTGCCAAGTTCAATCAAATCTCAAAGTTTTGCTCACTGTCCCTCCCCCCACCCAATGACGACATTATGCACTGTCTGCGAGAAGCAATACGCAAAAAACGTCCGGAATTGTGGAAAAACAGGTCAGGGATTTTGCATGATGACAATGCACCTGCTCCTTCATCGTTGCTTGTGAGAGATTTTCTGGCCACAAACAACATGACAATTGTGCCTCAGTCACTGCATTTACCAGATTTGGCTCCCTGCAACTTTTTCCTGTTCCAAAAACTGAAGAGACCTATGAAAGGATGAAGATTTTAAATGATTAAGGGAATAAAAACTGCATCACTGGAAGTACTCAAGGCTGTACCAAAAAGTATTTATGAGAAGGGCTTCGAGGATTGGAAGAAGTGTTGGCACAAGTGTATTGTACCTGAGGGGTATTACTTTGAAGGGGACAACATGACTACTGATGAGTAAATAAATATTTTTTCGTAAAAATATAAAGTCACCTTACTTTTTGAACACGCCTCATATACATACACAATTCAGATATATGTAGTGAATGCCATCTCCTGGCACTCAGCGATCTCAGGTACAGTGAGTAGTGAGCTGCAGAAGGGGTGTGGTAAGTAGTGTAATGGATCGTATTATTTTTTCTTTATTTCTTTGTTCTTTTCTTTTTATACATGTAAAGCCAAATCTGAATTATCTAATTGCTTTGTGCCAGAGATAATGTTTTTACACAAAAAATAGAAGAGATATGCTCTTCAATTGATTAATTTCTGTATCTTCACCTGTTTGTTTCTATAAGGGGTAGCATGTGGACATATGACTAGATCCACCATGCTAGTATTGTTTATAAATGTGTATTCCATCCGTATATTAAAAAGTGTTATAAAAGTTATTAGGAAGGCAAGTTTATTCATATATATATTTACACCAATTACATCCATCTGTTCATCATTTTGCCTCCATATATGACACTATTCAGTAGTGAGAGGCTTATAAGGGAACGGAGGGGGGAAGAAACCTCAGAGCTGCTATTCCTCATTCAAGTATCTTCTCAAAAAGCATCACGAGGTCTAGATGACCCTCACCAGTTATCTCACGGGAACTGAGACCAGTTCCTATGCATTGCAGTCAGATGTGCTGATTACTTAGCTAGAGAGATGGACCCTGTGCTGCTATTTTTATCTGGTACTTAAAATAAAGTATTTATATTTTCATGGTATATTCAAACATTTATGTAGCTATACATACACCACTATCAGATGTGTTTACAGGATGAAGCCAAACTTCACTGCCAAAATTTCAGAGGTTGTTAAGGAACATTTTCTGAATATTGCGGTATGAAACACTCTTTTGTCTCCGGTGGCTCTTTACACAGTGATCACCTTTTATTTGATTTATTACCCCCATTTATCTCTGTATCTATATTACACAAATAATAACTGCCCAAAAATAAATATGTAAATGGAATTACTTGGTGTCTTGTTTGGCACCAAACTAATTTCATTCCTCCATTCACTGATGATACTTACCATTGACAACAGTGATGTCAGTTCTATCTCAGGTTTCTTCCTCATGTCTGGATTAAGTGAATCCAGCAGAAGAACAGCACCATGAGGCTACAATGAGCTGTTCCTGCAATGACTGTAACCACATCACAGTACTCTTGTTCCCAAGGATTGCTGCATTACTGTGCATTTTTGTTGTACATTTAGGTAATTGGACATAAGGTTTTTAGGTTTTGTGAAGGTATTTTTCACAGAAAGAAAGACAACTGAGGTAACAAACCAAACAATTATATTAATCCTCTGTAAGAAGCCATCAACAGCCATGAATTCCCTGTACCAAAATTTTCAGAAAAAAAATACCTGAACCAGGTTGAAAATTTTGTTTGTGCAGTCCGAGTTCAAATATTGGAATTAATACATAATTTTCATTTCCAAATCCGAATTTTCTACTGAATTGTAGATGTGGCTAAGTAGGTATTCCTTTATTTTATTTTGTAATATTTAGGGACTTCTTTTACCTAGCCAATTACATTATAATATTGCACCTTCTACAACAGAAACTGAACCAGTCCTTAAGTACTCTGCTGTAGTGACATCCTTCAAAAGAAGCGTTTGGTAGTCATCTTCTGACACTCCTTTCATAAGATGTGGAACTTGGTTGTTGGGCAGGAACTTATTATTTTACTCTCAGAGTGGGCAGAACACTGACAGACTTTTAGAAATGGGATTTAATCACAAAAAAGTGTCAGTTTATGTCAGAGTGTATTTCCTTTTGAGTAAACTCCTAGTTATGTATACACTGATCAGCAGGACATTGTGACCACCGACCTAATATCGATATAAATCCATCCAGCATCACCTGGCAAGGAATGACTGCTAGTCAGACACATGCATGGTGTGTGTAGTATCAGTGAGTGTGCTGTCCATGTGTAGAATGGCGAAGGCCTGCCACCTATCTGAGTCTGACTGAGGGCAGATCGTGATGGCCTAGTGCTTGGCATGAGTATTTCGGAAACTGCACGACTTGTCGAGTCTTCAAGGAGTGCTGTGGTGAGTGTATTCAACACATGGCGAAACCAAGGTGAAGCTACATCCAGATGTTGTAGGGTTGGGTGGCCATCCCTCATTACAGATGTTGGATGCCATTGGCTGGGGAGACTGGTAAAACAGGACAGGCAGCAATCTGTGGCAATACTAACATCAGACTTTAATGATTGGCAGAGTACAAGTGCATCTGAACACACAGTGCACCAAACACTCCTAACAATGGGCCTCTGCACCCAACAAATCATGCATGTGCCAATGTTAACACCACAACATTGGTAACTATGACTGAAATGGACATGGGACCATCGGCACTGGATGTTGGTGCAGTGGCAAAGTGTTGCATGGTCTGCTGAATTCTGATACTTTCTTCGTCATGGCAATGGGAGGGTGTGAATCCGTCATCTTCCAGGAGAACAGCTTCTTGACACATGTACTGTGGCACAGACAGAACTTGGCAGCAGCTCCATTATGCTCTGAGGAACATTCACGTGGGCATTCATAGGTCCAGTGGAGTTTCTGCATGGCAGTATGACAGCCAAGGAGTACTGTACACTGGTTACAGACCGTGTACACCCATTCATGACAATCACATTTCCCATGGTAGTGGCATTTTTCAACAAGGTAATGTGCCACGTCACACGGCCAGCAGTGAATGGAGTGGTTTGAGGAGCACAGTGGTAAGATCCAATTGATGTGCTAATCTCCCATCTTGTCAGATCTGAACCCTATTGAACACATCCAGAATGTGATTGAACGTGGTGTTAGAGCTCACTGGCCTACATCCCCGGAATTTACAGGACTTAGGTGATGTGTATGCAGATGTTGTGCCAACTTCCTCCAGTGACCTACCAAGGCCTCACTATTTCCATACCATGACACATCAACACCATTATCTGTGCCAAAGAAAGACATACTGGCTGTTACATAAGTGGTCACAATGTTCTTGCTGATTAGTGTAAGTTTCAGAATTAATAAACATTTACTCACACAGGGTGAATTCTATCATCAAAAGAGGAAATTCAGATTTTAATATCCCAGTACTGCTGAGGTCACATGAGACATATGCACAAGCTCGAATTGTAAAGAAAACTGGAAGTGCCCTTCCCAAGCAACCATCCAAACATTTACCTTAACAGATTTATGTGAATTATGGCAAAACCTAAATCTGAACAGCCACAAAGGGATTTGAACCGCTATCCTTCTGAAACCCCAGGACACTCCATTACTTCTGGTGATCCATCATTTGTCTGTGCTTTCACTTTTATGAAAAAATGTTTTAATTAGTAGGCAATTATCTAATGTCACCTCTCTCAGAATTACTGTAATCTGTGAGTTGAACACCATTTGCCTAACTGTGTTCATTCATTTCATTCCTAAAAAAAGTTCAAATTGTCCTTGTTTTGTCCATAGATAAACAATTTACTATGAAAATTATAATGTAATTCCTTGAACTGATGCACAAATAACAACATAAAATAAGTTTGTATCAATGAGTACTTACGATACATATCCACGCAAGTCAAAGTGTTCCGCATACTCTATCTGCAGGTCCTCTCCAGCAGGTGCTGTGAATACATAGATGCACTCAGTGTGGGGTGGTGGTATTTGCGGATATCTTGGTGAGCTAATAGTCACACTTCTCATATCCCTTGTCAATATATAGTTACCACCACAAGAGTGTGATACCTGCTGAAACTTGATCTTGAAACCCTGTAGATTACCAAATAATGTCATTATTGTAAACATATGGTCATACCACAACAAATGTACACAGCATGCAAGGATAATGAGTAACAAATGGTTGTTCTTGCAAATTCTCTCTTTTCCTATTTTTTGTATCGATTTCAAATGCACGTATGAATATATCCACATATGCAATGATCTCGAAATTGTTATCCTGGCTTCACCACTGTGGTTCTTTATTGTTATCAAATGCAGAGTACCTCAGCACGTTTATTCATAAGTATGAGAGGAAAATTACACAAAAGTGCTATTAATCCCATCATTAAAGTGTTTTATTACTATAAAGTGTAGAACGTGACATGCATTTATATAACTGCTGAAAAGTAAATGGAGTTTATCATACTTAAATTGAGAAAAACATCAGTACGAATTATAAAGTAACCATACTTGCATAAAACTTTATTTTTTGGCAACCATTCTAGTGTCCAATATATATCATGTAAGTATGGAGGACAACAAGAACCTACTACCATTACCTAAAACATAGCTATTCAGTCCACATTTTAGTCATTTCTTGGAGCATAACGCTGTAATTAAATGATAAAAGGTTTTTTCTACAATTCATGATTTATCAAAGACATTCTTATAACACCTTAACTTAGAAATCGTGGAGCAAGAATTAATGTTCAAAAACTTTTCACTGAGATGGACACCTATCATTCCAACACGATAACAAGTACCTTCTTCCAGATATGTCAGTGAGAGTAAAATCATAAATGAAATAAAATACTGATACTATTGCCTGCAGATTAAGAAAAGTATAAGTTGCCAGATACCCACTATAAGCAAACAAACTGAAGTTCCTGAAAATGAGATATTGTGAAGAATTGCACATCAGTAATTTGGTTATCAGTTAGCTAAAAAGGTTTCTGGGCATGTTTCTGTTGTCAGAGTTATTACAAGACAATCACTCACAACAACAGTGATGTAAAAATGAGGTCTTCTAAATGTAGTAGCACATACATAGTGTGTGTTAAAAGTTAACTCTGATTCTTCTAATCAACTCTAAAACATCTTAATTTTCAATTTATGCATAACTTAGGCCTGTATTAGACTATCGCATTTTCTTTGACACAGAAATGTGATCAAATATTCATCACATTTTCTTTGACAAGGATATTTAATGTGGTGCAAAAAAGGATATTACACTGTCAGCAAATTTTCTATGACAAAGATCTTTGATGGCATAGTTCCTTCAGAATAACCGATGATGACTTATTACTGCACTATGCAGTTGCATGTATCACAACTGCACTGTATTGACACTTGGAAGAGGAGCAGAAAAAAATAAATTTAAATGTACTTGGGTGAAGTCATGGGTTTCATGGTGAGATGCTAAAAGCAACCAGCAAAATCTGTTGCAGAAGCTGCCAATCTAGCTCATGGAGTCTTACAAAAATTACTTGTGCTCAAGAAAGTGGTTCCTCATTTTACAAATTATGTTGTCTATATTTGACAAAGGGCTAGTTGTCCAAAAGCTCACTTTCCGAAAGTCTTTTTGTTGTGCCTATCTGTCACTCAGCATCTCTGCTGTACGATGAATAGCAAGTAACCTTTTCATAATACTGATAAGTTCCACTACAGCTGTCTGGCTGCAGTCTCAGAACCAAAGTCTTCTCTCAGTAACACATCACAATTTGTCAAACAAACTATCCTGTAACTAGCAAGACTGTCATTCTGTCAGAATCAAAGATGCAGATGGGATGACCAGACACTGAGACTGAGGTATTTAAACTGGACATCATGTCACACTAGGTACCTGAGAACCACATCCGTGACTGTGAACTGTGCTGCTTATTTGGGTCCTGTGCTTCCAACATCACAATACCTGCCATCTGCAATAGGTTGTTGGCATTCACTTATGTGCACATCCATCTTAGAGAACAGTGGAGTGGGCCACACAAGTTACTGGAGGGCCACAATAGGCGTATCCCTGCACACTTCTGTACCAGCTACCTGTTTGACATCATTGTTGGCTCCTGACCTGCACGACAGCTGCAGCTGACTGAGCGATGTTGTCACATTCCTTGTCACACCCAAATGTGCAATTCAGCATGCCTTCCACCACATTGAAGGAGACAATCCATACTGTAAATTCATGACACCTTCTGGTGTATGATAGATACCCTCACCAAATCCAGAGCTTGACTTTCTGTGCCTATAGCACCATCATCTGACCTGCTCACCGTCAATACACAATAAAAACCTGTCACAATGGGTGACCACTACAGCTGATGGTCAGAAGTGGGCATCACACCACACTCATACAAATGGTGGTCAGACGTGTGTCTCACATCAACAACCCTACAACTAGTGTCCAGAAATTGGCCTTATGCTGACATGGCTACAATTGGTATCTCAGCTGGCTGACCACTGCTACAAGCAATTCTGACACTGCAGTCATCACCATAGCAGCTTCACTCATCTTACACTCAATGCTTCACACAATGCAGGGCGGTGACTGACAAACATTTTGTTTACCTTGTAACTGGCCATTTTCACTGTGTGATTCAATGGCCATCGCGGATAATAGGGACATTCCTTTGAATCTGAGGGTAACTCTTGAGCAGCCGTGTAAACCTCATGATCTGTCTGGTTTTAATTGTAATTGTCATGAACCATGTTTAACAACTATCAGGTGTAAATTCTGCAGTTTTTCTGTGCAACAGTTGCCATGTATGAAGGCTGTGCCAACCTCATGTTTCACATGTCAACACTGGGGTCACTTGTCACTTGTACTGAATGTACATGGGCTGTGATATGCCATAAGTAATAGAGTAACTTGTTTAACTTGCTGTGTATTACATACTCCATAGTGTGGACCTCGTGTTCATTTCCTTTAGTGTTGTATACTCCTTTATTGTTTGGGCAGTAATATAATATGCAGGATGCCAGCAGAAACAGACACCACGTAAGTCCATATCATGTAGAAAGGTGGTCCAATTTTCAGCCATTCTGCGTATCCTCCTCCACTAGCCACTGGCAGCCAATAGTATTCATTGTCTTCCTGAGCAGGTAGCAGCGAGTTACAGCTAGAGAGTGAGAGTCTTGCTCCTACATACTGCACTGTTGCCATACTTCACACTTCATGATAACCAAATTATTCATTCAACTGTCAGGTCATATTTAGCAGTACAGTTGTGAATGTGTGTCTGTAAATTTTAAGAGCGATTAAAATAGAAAAGTCAAGTGACGGCAATAAATGTGAAGTGCTTCACAGGCAGGCGATGGGGAATATTTACCACAATTATAACTTTTCAAATGTGAATATGAAAGGAGGTCCCCTTCTCTTGATATTTGAAGACACAAGAACAATCTCCAGAACAATGTGGTGTCAGCAAGAGAACTGTAGAGAGAATTGTAAACGAAAGTGTCATAGCTGTAGGAATCATAGAAAAAAATGGTTTCATGTCACCTGGATAGCATCGAAATCACAAGGAACCTGTAACACAAATGGATGTTTTTAATAATGATGTTTGAAAGTGCTCCATATGAGTGATGAATGCACCACATCACAAAAAAGTGTTACAGTTATGCAGGAGAAAATTGACTTCAATGGCAAGCACTTCGTCAATGTAACGAATTTTAAAAGACGTTGGTTCCAGATAAGTTAAGAGGAGAGTTTCTAGTTCAAAGAAATGACATGGTTGCAGCATAACTACATCCCATATAAAGATTCACCTTACAAGAGAATCAGGTAGTTCATCAGTGTATTACCCTGATGAAACATGGGTCAATTAGAATCATTCCAGGAAGACCTAAAGGAAAATGAGAGATGATACTGGCAGTTTTAAAGTTCTCATAAGAGTATGTTCTCAGATAATTATCCTGCATGCTAATTCTTCTTCTGGTTTTGTTTCTGAGAAGAAACTTGTATTTATGTGTAAGAAAAACAGCAGAGACTACATCTGGAAATGAACACTGCCAGTTTTGTGATGTGATTTACAATTCTTGTCATACCTTGCTTCGAAATCAGTCACTGCCAGTTATAATTCAGCTGTTATAGAGAACACCAAGTACAAGCACTAGAAAAGCGAATATTTTTCCCTGGCTTAAAAAAAAAAATGTTAAGCACAGTATAAACCAGACTCGTGCCGATCTCCTGCAGCTCGTTTATTTATACTAGTCACATGATAGAATGTACAAACTTGAGTTCCCTACATACGAATGGGGTCACACAGTTTTGTGTTTACCTACATATCACTGTCAGTGTAGCCCCATGGAATTAATTTGGGCAAAGGGTTAATACTATGTGGAAGACAAAAACAAAACATTCAAGATACCATACACAGAATCACTTGTGCATGAGGCAATAGACAACATCCCACCTGTAGGGCAGGCACAAACTGTGCGACATGCTGAAAAGTTTCAGAAAGAAGAATATGACAGGGAAGTAATGATGGATAAAAGCCTTGAACCTATCATTGTAAATTTACAATCAGAGTGTTCCGAAACAGATTCAAATAGAAGTGACGATGGTATTACGATGTAGACTTTGGAACAAAGTAATAATATTTCTTAGGTTAAAGGTTTATGGTTTAAAAAATGTGTTTGTCAACCTGTCAGTTGCATACATAATAATGAGAACTTCCTGACCTTTTTCATTAGGACTTTGTATCCTCTGAATTATGAAGGCTATAATGTTCATCACATTGCCCAAGGAGAAGTTAAACTTCTCCCACCATGTTGTTTGCTCCAATAACACACGCGGATTTGGGTGGATAAAGAGAAGACTTTGCCTCCAGAGACCATGGTCAAACAGCTGTTGTGGAACTTAGCTGCTGCAAGCTGCCACTGCTGTTTGGTCACATCCCTTGGTCACATCCCAGACTAACAGAAGATGCAGACAGCCCTATGCTTTCCTCTGGTGAAAGGCTGCACCAAGTGACAGCAAGACATTCAAACTGTTACTCAAGGTACCTGAGTGCTGCCTGCCTGGCTGAGTTGTGTTAATGATTTAGATCCTGGGCTTCTGCCTACATGACTCCTGCCATACGTAATATGCTATTGGAACTCAGTTAAGTGCATGTTCATCTTCAAGAGGGCTGAGGTGAGCCACTTGAGTTACTGGTGAGCCACAGCAGACTCGAACCTGTGTCCACAACCCATGTCGCACCCAAGTGTGTGATTCAGAACACCTTCCACACATCAGAGAAGACAATCCACACTGTAAAATAGGAATAATGAATGTGTTTTGAGACAATGCTGCTAACTGACATCTTTCAACATATGACAGCAACCCTCAGCAGCTCCCGAGCTCAGCCTCCTCCACCTGCAACATCACCACTTGACCTGGTCAACCACCATGCTCACTAAACTAATAATCTTGACTAAAGGGTTGATCAGGCATCACTACTTCACCTGCTCAGCCTCCACACCGACTAAAAATCTTGACTCAAGGAATGATCATTAAAGTTATTGCAAAGCTAACTGTCATACCTGTTAATAAATTTATCCCACTGTGATACAAGGTGGTAAATGCCTTCATGGAAAAATGTTTGTGGTTCCCCACAGAACTATGTTTGTACCAAAGAGTGCATCTCTTCATCTGAAGCAAATTGACGCACTTGTATGTCTTTCTTCAGGGCTCAAAAAATATGGAAATTGCATCATCACTACATGGAGATTGTGGAAGGGCTCTCTGGCAAAACTTCTGCAGTGTAATCGAAAGATCATGTGGACAGGTGTTTTTGTTGCATAGCTACTATCAGGCTGTTGGTAAGCTCTCTCCCGTTTGTCCCTGTAAAACATACGGCCATAGTCCACGGAGTGCACCTGATTTAGCTAACATTGTTCAGTTTGTAATCCAATTGATGTGGTGCACATGTATACAATCAGTATAACTTAATACTTCCATTTTTGCTTCATAACTGAACAACACACATAAATGCCTTATGGCGTTATATGTAAGAGAGACTCTTCCTTTTTGGAAGATTAAGTGTGCAGTAAGTATGGTATATTTATTTATTTAATAGTCCTGTAAATCTAGCATTCTATTTTGTACAATAAACATTGTGTCACTCCTTATGTATTACAAACGTTACTTAATCAAAGTACTTTTTTTCCAACTAGAAATAATGTTCTACAAAATTGTTTGATTGGGAATATTTTACAAATATAGCAGCACAGGGCAGCAGAGTTTGGCACGTTTTTTAGATAATCCTTCACAGGATAGGAGCAGTGCTCAACTAAGTTATGTTTTACTAATGATTTTAATTTTATCTTATGTATCTCAGTACTGAATTACACAGTTTAATTCTAGAACGGAGTTTGCTTTTTTCAAAAAGTGCTGTAACTGACTGGTGAACATGTACAAGATTTGTTTTTCTTATATAGTACCTGCCCACAAATTCATTACAGGAGGTACAAGTATCAGTACTGTTCAATTTTACTTATATAATAATTACAATTCTCCAGTATGTTTATACAGGGAAGTGCTAGAATTCTATTTTCTCTGAACAGCTGTCTATACAAAATTTTTGGTCTACTTTTAACATGAATCTAATCATCTTTTTCAGCACAGGATAGCATGTTTGGGTTACTGTATGTGCGAATGTGTGTACTTATACTACAATTAATGAATCAAAGCTAAACAAGTTGATAAGTAAATTGAATTTAATAAAATAGGATAAAATAATAACCATTGCGGATGCAAATGAATCTACCAACAAACTTTTAGGACTGAAAACAAAATTTTGAAGCATGTTGTCCTAATCATTGCAAGAATATATTGGAGCAAAACCATTGCACCAAACCACAAAATCTAAAATGCTTGTGCACCCCACATCTAACTAGAATAAGAACCATAACACTACTCTATGATGATAGGTCTAAGCAAAATAATGCTGACAAGGAAATGTATATGAAAGTGAAAAAGATTTACAGGTCCATAATCCAGGCACTTAAGTGCAAAGCAAATGATGCATGGATACTGAACTCAGTGAGTAAATGCAAAGCTGCATGGGAAATCATTAAATAGAAATAAAATGTGATGATAAAGTATGCCAGGCACCAATTTCACCTGATTTTCTAAATGCACATTTTGTCAGTCCTGAATCAGATAACAACGCAATGGGGGATGTGAGTAAAGGAGAGGCACTGCTGCAGAAATGAACAGTAAGCAGACAGACAGCTTTCACTGGATTCATGTAACTGAGAAGATGGTCAATGAATCAGTAGCTAAGCTCAGTAACTCTAGAGCAGAGGATTACTATGGTCTCTCAAATTATGTTATTAAATATATCAGAAATCAAATTGTAATGCCACTGACTAAAATAATCAACAAAATTTTAAATGAAGGTAATGATCCAGAATGTTTAAAAATATCTGTAGTTAAATCAGTACATAAGAAAGGAGATTAGTATCTCCATATAACTACCAACCAATATCACTTATACCCATAATATCAAAAATAATAGAACACTGCATGCACAAGCAGATGAGGCAATATTTTGAACATAATGATATACTTACCTCCTCACAGTATGGTTTAAGATCCAGCCTTTCTATAGTCAAAGCACTTGAGAGTATGGTAGCAAAATTATATAATTGTTTTGAAAATAAATATATTATCTGTGCAACACTTTTGGACCTCAGAAAAACTTTTTATATGATCTCCCACAATATTCTGATAAAAAAGATCTACCATTATGGAGTGAGAGAGAATGGTCTATGCCTAATGCAGTCTTACTTGGGTAAAAGAAAACAGTTAGCTACAGTAAATAATCAAATGTCACAATGTCTCCCAGTTGTAAAAGGTGTACCTCAAGGATCTTTTCTTAGACCTTTCCTATTCATTATTTATATAAATAATTTACCTGCAGCTGTATCACGTGATGCAGTGCTGTATGCTGATGACACAAGACCCATCACGTGTGATACCAACTTAGAAAATGTGCAACACAGCATGGCAGTGGTAATGGAGAGATGCAAAAGTACTGCAGAAGAATGATAGTAAAACTGAAGCTCTTGTATTCAGTCTGAATGCTCCCAGTCATGATAACAAAACGTAAAATTATTAGGATTTTGTATAGATCAAAACCTCAAGTGGGATACCCACACAGGGAAGCTATGTGGCAAACTGTCGCATGTCATCTATCTGCTGTATGAGCTGGGGAGCAGTGTCAGTAAAGAACTTCTATGATATGCATATTTTGCATTATTCAATTCCCACCTGAATTATGGACTACTATTATGAGGCAAATTCTGTAGGCTCAAAGTTAGTGTTTAAATGGTAAAAGAAAAAAATAAGGTGCATAGCAGGACTTAACCCCTATGAAACATGTCAAGATTATTTTAAGAAACTAAATATAATGACAGTTCGTGGCCTGTATATTTACAACTGCCTTGCCTTTGTTAAATAGAATCTGAGTAAATTTGACTTAAGGAGGACAGTTCACGACCATAACATAAAAAGTGCGCATACAATTAATATGCCATATGCTAGGCTAGCAAAGAAACATAACAGTTACAAATATCTTGGTCCTGTCTCCTTCAACAAATTAACTGAAAATGCCTACACAGTGCCAGTAAATAAATTTAAAACTAATCTTCTGAGGTGGATGAAAAGTAAAATAATTTACTCTGCTAAAGAGTTCCTTGAGAATGAGACAAATGACACACTTTCCTCATGAGAATGAACAATAAATTAACTGCAAACTATACATATTCCACACTGTGCAACTATTTTATTACTGTTTCATGTACTTATTGTTAATTATCTGTTTGATTATTTATTAGTCATTCCCTGAACTATGTAGTTCATTTATCTTGTAATTGATCTGTTAGGAACTTTTTGTTGTTATTGATATGTTCATAAATATGTATGGTATTCATCTTGGATTGTTATTTGTAGTTAATGAAATTTGTTCAAATTTTTATTATTATTATTATTGTGTTAACACTGATGACACCAACTGCGTGTAAATATGCTCAAAGGTGGAATAAAACATTTGTATGCATTTGTATTTGTGAAAAGAGCAAGAGCTTGAAAGTGAATGATAATAGTGCTTGCTATTGCCTGTTTTTATGTTCCATACATCAGTCCATTATAGATGAGTGGTTGACTTTCCCTCATTTTAAATATTGTTCCAGCTAAGAATTTCCATTTGTGTTATATATAGCCCCAAGATTATTGTATGGTATATGGTCACTTAGTTTTCTCATGATGAAACATCTCCAGCCCAAATTTCTGTTTATAAATTCCACAAGTGCATCCCATTTCATATTCTGTTGTATGCATCAGCATGGGCATTAGTTGGTGTCTTGTTCTGTGTCATAAGCCTGTCCATTGTAACAGTTGTTTCAAAGTTAATTTGCATCAAAGTACATGTTCACTATAGCAGCTTTATTTTTATTTATTTGTGTTTTTCTTTCAACACCTCTTTTGTGTTTCTTGTTACTAAGATGCTGGTGTCTTCCGCAAATTGGTATATTTTACTGTTACTGCTCTTTATATTTAAGTCTCTTACTTATAATAAAATGATGACTGGCCACAACACAGAAACTTGGCGCATGGTAGCCATTTCATTCATGTGTTAGATCTAATAAAAAAGTTTTCCAAGTACTTTTGAAAAGACAGGCTGTAAACAAACTAGTCAGTAGTTTGTCATGGCTTCCTTTTTTGCAGTCTTTACACATTCTGGAAAAATTCTAGTAGAGAAGGACAAATATTTATAAAATATGTCAATGCTTCAAAAATTATGTCTGCACATTGTTTATTAACAAATATGCTATATTATCTACTCCTTCAGAGCGTTTTGTATTTTTGTATTTTAGTTGTTTGCTGTACTTCTTGCATGTCTGCTGGCATGAGAAACATTGTTTTATGTACTTGCTTCATGTTTGTCCTCATAAGTGTGTAATTTTCTCAAATCATATTTTTCTCAACAAACTTCTTAGCTACATTTACAAAAAACGGTAATTTAGAAATTTTCATTTAACTGTAAATTATTACTATACTTTTTATTATTTTCTGTTCCAGTTTTTTTGTAATATTCTAAACAACTGTCTTTTTTAGGTTCATTTCTTATGAGTCTGTAATTTTAACACTTTTAGTTAGTTTTGTCAGTATTGCTTTGTACTTTCTAAGACAATTATCAAACTGAGTTGTAGGGTTAATATTATGAAAATGATAGATTACTATTCACTATATAGCAGAGATGCTGAGTTGCAGTTTGGCACAACAAAAAACTGTCAAACAAATTAGCTTTTGGTCAAAAAGGCCTTCACCATAATCAGACACTACACACACACACACACACACACACACACACACACACACTGGCACAAATGCAACTCACATACACATAACCACAGTCTCTCTCTGCTGAGGTTACACCTGATCTCAGCAGCCAGAGACTGTGATTATACGTGTGTGGGTTGGATTTGCAAGAGAGAGAGAGAGAGAGAGAGAGTACATGTGCATGTATATATATATGTGTGTGTGTGTGTGTGTGTGTGTGTGTGTGTGTGTGTGTGTGCGCGTGCGTGTGTGTGTGTTTTGTCTGATTCCGATAATGATCTTTGAAGCCGAAAGCTAATTTTAAACAGAGACGAGGTACTGGTGGAATTAAAGCTGTGAGGACGGGGCGTGAGTCATGCTTGGGTAGCTCAGTTGGTAGAGTACTTGCCCACGAAAGGCAAAGGTCTCCAGTTCAAGTCTCGGTCAGGCACACAGTTTTAATCTGCCAGGAAGTTTCATATCAGCACACACTCCGCTGCAGAGTGAAATTTCATTCTAGAAAGCTAGTTTGTTTGACAATCTTTTTGTTGTGTCTATCTGTGACTCAGTATTTCTGCTATATGGTGAATAGTAATCTATCCTTTTTATAATACTGTCAATATTCCATCCTGGATTTTCCATTGTTTGAGGTGTTCTACTCCCATGTTATAAGTGCTGTAGAGGAATTATTACTGATCACATGATTTTTTTTTCTACCAGTAGTGGTCCAGCTGTCTCTGTAAGTTATTTTTAATATCAAAACAATGTCTAAGTGTGTCGGCACACTGCTCCATGAAGTAACATCACTGGTGGTTCATCAGGGTCCACACAGGATCCTCTTCGACCAGCCAATAAAACTGTTATACAGAGAATCTCGATTGAGTGATTATTCATTGTAACTGTCTCCTATAGTCTGTGGATTTACACTGGTGACTCCTGACAATTTTGATTGCACATAAAATTCTATATTCTGTATTACTGCACAATAACAATACTGCCAGCATGTGGACTTGATGCTGCACATTGTGGAAAATGTTTCTGTAGTCATGGCATCAACCATTATGGATAACACCCCACATGTAGCTTGTGTATTAAAAAGTGACAGTGACACTCTCCTAGATAGTACTACATTAATGTGCAACACAACCAAACAATGGGAGATAACAAGCAATACACTTTGCAGTCTCGTATGGGACCTTACCTTGGCAAATCGGGCTACATCTGAACAACTGAAATCCCCTCCATTGGGTTCTTGCTTAATCACTTTCAAAGAAACAATGATGCTGTTGCTCTAGAACTCATTGCAGTTGCATCTTCTCCTGTGCATCACGTTTTGCCACGTATGCAGGGTGTATACGCGGACAAGGAAAAAAAATTCCCTTATTTTACGGTTAAAAATACACTTTCTCCCGGGTGATAACACACTTTTTCTGTGTTAAGTGACAGTATATTTTCACTTGGAACTCCAAAACTTATCAATCCTTTGAATGTTTATGGTTTTATACACGGGCGCAGAATTTCTCGGCACTTTAGAAAACGAAACTCAGGGAAAAAACACGTTTTGGAAATATCTTTGATGTGCAGCAACATGTACGCTGCGTATTTTCGTATTACAAAAGTATACATTGGGATTCCATAAAACGCCACATGTTACATTCTAAATCATTGAAATCGAGATTGTGATGCGCTTTTGTAACCCAGTCATAGCTCATGTCACATGTTCTTGCCAGCTGATGACAGTGGATATTCAGAGCATAGGACACATGATGTAGTCAGGCAACAGCAACACACAAACAGGGATAGTTAATAGTTCAAATTAATATACATGGTGTTGCTACAAGAAAAGCAAAGCTTTCATATATAATATTGGTCTCTAAGGTTAATAAGCTGCAAGAGAAGCTAAGCTTTTGCATATAATGTTGATCTTTTTTGCTCGTGTTACACTTTAGGATACATCACACAAATATGCCAGTAAAATTTTAAATAATGACATAAATGTCTGATTTTCAGGGTTCAAAATTCTTCTAAATGGCTCATCATCAAAGCGTTGAGTTTTAAAAAAAAGAGTCAAATGCTCTGTGATTTAAGAAATTCATGGTACATTCTCGCACATACTTCAACTTGCGTAAAAGGATAGTTACTTTGAATGTAATGCTTTTCAAACCACCATTTGCAATATTTTCCCGCGACCTGTAATAAATAGGTCGTTTCAGCTGTTGCCAGAGAGCGCAGGTAACAGGCGACACCGTGCTTGTGCAGTGGGAATCCCGTATGTACGTACGTGTAAAACACTGAAAGATCACGCATTATGTCATAAAAGAAACAAGACAACAGAGGATACTCCAAGAGCATCGGAATTTCATGAACCATGCTAAAACGTCCACATTTAAAGTGCACATTCGTATATCCAGATTCCCAATGAGGGGATCTCGACCTGATATTAATCTTTTCAGTGTGGTTTTCGGGAACGTCCACATTTAAAGTGCACATTCGTATATCCAGATTCCCAATGAGGGGATCTCGACCTGATATTAATCTTTTCAGTGTGGTTTTCGGGATGTAAATTTTCTTGGAGCATCAGTACTGTATTATGTCACGTTTGGTTCTTTATTATGGCATAATACCATACATGCTAGAAGATGAAAATGTGCACTTGAAATGCAGCGAACAGTTGGAACTAGCCAGTACTGTGGAATGAAACATTTCGTTTCAAATACATTGACTGCCTCTGCGGAAAACGTTAATAAAAGTCAAATTTCTTTAGCAAACAGACAAAAATAACTTCAGTGTTCTGCAAGGTGGTTAGGCTTGACTGCCAGAAAGGTGGAAATAAAAGAAAATCTGAAACTAAAAACATGTTAGCCTCCCGTAATTATGTGAATGTATTTTAATTCACTTGATAGCTCCCGGCCACAGATATCCATTTTGTTTTCATTTGACATGAGAGTAAACGAAGGGGAAACAGCAAAATCACACAGATCACGTGGAAACTACCCACTACAACTTAGATTGCTCTGCGCATCAGCCCCAGATCAACCATATTTGCTAACCAGGTCAATACTAAAAAAAAATCGATTTTTCAAAAATATATTCATCTTGTAGCACACATCTTTCTGAAAAGTCTGAAACATATGTGTTCGAGGAAATGTAAGACATGTTATTTGGTCTGAAGTGTCCCAAAGTGCAGTGCCAAGCCTCTTCATACAGCATTCTTCCATCACACATCACTGTATTTCGCTCTGCAGAATTGAAACGTGTATATTTTGTAATGGATGCCATCAAACTATATTCAGAGTAGTGGAAATTGAAATGGCCAGTGGTGCCTCTCCTGCTCCCTGTTAATAGGGGAAAACAAGAACCCTTCAGAAAATATGCACTCTTTATTGCCTATTAGCTAATAACTTGCTGTTTTGTGTGACATAAAATTAAATATAGGATGCATAAAACCAATAAAGACAAGAGACAAGCAAGAAAGTATACATTTCTTCAATCCTTAGTTCCTAGCATTTTTTTCCCTGTAATGTTGCTACAGCTTTAGATGGCGTGCCGTCCTTTCTGTGAAAGAATCTATTACCTCATCAAAGTTTGTCAAATGTTTTGCTACATGTAAAATCAAAATGTCATTATCTAATACTGAAAAAGCTGTTAATACAAATAATACCCAGGCTGGTGTGGTTTCTCGATCTGATTACGTCTATTTTGTCACTGTCTGGTGGATAAAACAAAATAGGCCTTTCTAATATTGCAGCAATTTTGTAACACACACCAAATATATGAGACTCTTTTGGCACAAATGTTCATTTTTATAACACAACAGAATATAATTCACTTAGTACCAATATCAAATGCCTATTAGGCCTACTACAAGCAAAAAGCTTTATGTTAGGAAATAGTTTTACATTTCATTCATATGCATCAGCTTCTCAAGCAAGTGATCGAAAAGTAATATAACGAAATTTTTATATAAATTTAGAATCATCTTATTCTTCCATAATTTGTGTGACGTCCCCGTTTCTTCTCCTTCCTCGTTCTAAAATAATCTTGTCATCACCAATTCTGTAGCTATTCCTGCCATTGTCAAAATTTGTTTGCTGATTAACTTTACTAACGCTGTCAGACTCACAGGTTTAGTTGTCTTGCGATTATTCTCCGGTTAGGCATTGTTACGTGTTCGTACAACACGTTTTCTGTGTTACTTCCAGAATAGAACTTAAGTGGTTGCTAGCTGGGGACTGTACTACTGGTTCTTACTCATGTAGCGACTGGCCAAAAATTTCCTGTCAAAATTTCATTTTCTAGGATACACCGAGAAAATAATCATAATATTTCTCACCTCTTATTGCTGTTAGTTGTTTATTTCCAATGTGGTACTCTGAATCTATGGATTTTGCTAGTAATTATAACAACACTGATCATTCGCAAACCCAATCAACCACATAATCAGACAGTGATTGACATTCATCAGTTCAGCTTTACTCCGCTCAGCTTGTATAGCTTCTGACAGAGACATCACATACACTATGCATGCATTCAAAAATCAACTTAAGATTGATTCAGAAATCAACTTAAAATGTGTTCAAGAATGTTCAAAAACCAACAGGGATGCATTTCAAAATCATATGAATAATCGATAGACCAACGTACGCCGGATGCTGGCACTTTGCGAAACAAGTTTTTTTCTCAAGAATATGAATTTGGCGCCCCATTTTCCCGGTAGCATCTAGCTACTTACTGCAACTGCTTGCACAGTCAACAGCCACATTTCTGTAGCCAGAAGCGGGAGAATCTACTACACATAAGTGACTCAACTGCACATGTGCATGAGCCCACTTGTAACTGCTCAAACGAACCTAATGTAAACAGTTGTGACTACATGCTCATCGGAGGCAGTTAGTTGTTATGAAGCATTGCATAGTCTTCCTAAAGCATTTGACACATTTTGCTGTTGGCAGACGTTTGCATGTGCATTGTGTGTCATTGTTGCATATGGCGCATTTCCTTTGAAATTTAAGTTATTTTAGTTTTTTTCTCCCGTTATGTTTTATTGTTGAAGTATTATTCTGCAGTGGTGGGATACAGTAATATCCTTTGTTAGAGTATCAATTCTTACCAGTCGAAATTACAAAAAATTAACAGAAAACTAAAACAACGAAAAATTCCTGGAATTTTAAAAAAATTTCTCCCAGATGAAAAAACTCCTAGGTTTTTCCCAGATCTCCCAGTTGTCCCGGGCCGTATACACCCTGCGTATGGCAATATTTGCTAGGCTGTCCTGCCACTACAAACATCACCTTCGCAATCTAAACTACTGCCTTTCCAGTCACACCAACGTACTATGTGGTTCGCCATTGTAGAAACATCATTATGACATCAGCAATGGTATCGAATTCAACACTTTATTACGCCACTTGGGGGAACATGTGGACACAATAAGTGATATTATCTTTGTCCCCAACAGACAACAAATATGAGATGGAGAAAGCTGGACAATACTGCAACCTCACAAATCCATCATGGCATTTATGATAAAATTTTAAGTGGCAAGACCCCACCATAACTACGGCGTCGCTTTTGCACAGAGATTAATAGCTGTCTTATGCCCAACCACATGTTATAGAGTCTGTGGGTTGTGAAATGCCCACTACTAGTTCAATTAACAACAGTTGTCCATGAACATGAACCACTGACACACATCTAAACTTGCCAGACAAATATATCTGATCACAGAACACAGAGAGTATATGAATAACACTGACAACAGTGGTGGCTGATGTGACTTGTACAGCAGTACATGTAACGGCCCACCAACTATGAGCCAAGTTGGCCCCACCCAACTTCTGCTGATACAGACATCACTACACGTGGCCGAAGCAATGTCCTTCACGTGGCATCGCCAAACTTCTATCTCCCCACTATTCATGTCATATCTATACCCTTGCAGACCACAGTCAACTGTGTTGCCATCATACATCCGCAACACACTGCTGATTGTATCAGGCCTGTGCAGAATCCTGTTTGCTGGTATCTTGCAACATACGCCAATTCCACCTGTAACTATCATCCTCCAGGCAATTCCCAAACTACATGCCAAGAGGCACAACAGACTTGCAGGATTTTTAAGTCACCTTGATACTCACAATGACAAAGATGCACCACAACTGTCCCACCAACTTCACAATAACAGACTTTTTGCACGTGACCACTTTAGTGTCCAATTATATCTAGTCAACAAACACATTCTCGCACCATCCTTGCCAGAACAAATACCATACCATGCATTTTTTCGACTCCATGCAGCAAATAATCCAACAATTACAGCTCACAAGTCTGCATACTAGCCCACGGACACTTATAATTGCATATGTAACAGAACCAGTTATCAGAGCAGACTTTCTTCAGCACTTCTACTTGGCTCCAGACCTGACTAATAGCATGCTAATTAACACAACCAGCAATTGCTCCACCGCAGGTGCTGTTGTCCATGCCCCTTTGGCTGCCCAATATAATGGCACATTCTACTTCTGATGGCAACCCCCACCCCCATACACACATTCGAAGGTCACTGGCTCCTTCAGGAGTGCCTCCACACCATCAGCCATATTTAGCACATTCAACAACTCTACTTCAACTTCTGTGAAACAAACTTTCAGCTTTGACATGATAAAATGTTATCCAACACTGAATTCAAGACAGGAACTACAAACAACACTGCAATACACCGACGAGCTACGTCAACACCCATTGCCACTACTTCACTAACACCTTCACCACCATCCATGGAGACACCTACAGCACAGGTACTGGATACTCCTACAGAGGACAGTACACCACCGTGTGCTTGCCCATCCATTACCGAGTCTTCATGTATCCTCCTAACACAATGATTCAGACAGCGTACCATTATCAACAGAACAATTCACAAGCTCACCACCACCTCCAGTTTCACTGTGAGACACTGACCACATCAACTACTGCCAGATCCACTTAGGGCCGCCAAAGTGATTGTGGACAAGCTCTTACATGCAAGGATAGTTTACTCCTCCAACAGTTCCTGGGCTTCACCTATAAAAAATGCCGCTAAACGAAAGGATATCTTGGGTTGTGTGTTGATTACAAAATTCTCAATGCTTCTATCATTATGGACACCTACAAAGTTAACATACACCACATTAAAGATCTCTTCGAAATGCATCTTTTAGTGTGATTTGTTGTGGCAAAGTGTCTGGAAACGTGACGTAGAGGGATAAATAAGCTACCTATAGATTTTATCTTGAAGTTAGCTCTTGATATATTATTTACTAGTTGATTTAGAAATGGCAAGGAGATAAACTATGTAAACATTTGACTAGAGCGTGATATTGCTCCTACCTCCCCTGAAAACTGGGTTCTGGTGACAGACTAAACTATAGTGCATCCTGAGGTCTAAGTTAGTTCTGACTGACAAATGTCACAGCCTTCCCCACTATGGACACAATGAGTTACTCCAGCTTATTTACCTAAATGTAATGTACCAGCAATAGATGAAACTCTGCTATTGATGTTTTTGATCTGTTACCGACCTATGAAGAACATGAGCACTTAAAATCAAAAAGGTGAACTGAGCTGCTAGAGTTGGCAGTTATGTGTGCCTGAGGAGAGAAAGTACACCAAAGCAAATTTTAAACCATTAAAAGAGGAAATGTTTCAAGACACTAACCTCTGAACGCCGATGTCCCACAAATTTGACAAATAATTTGTTGCCTGTTGTTTGTAACTGATCAGTTGGTTTTGGCCCACAATATTTGCCATTTCCCAAGAGCGGTGAGTCTTCAGAGCCACCATTTTTCAACTGTAAAAAAGTTAAAAAAGTATCACTTTAGGTCTAGATAGGCTACAGCTAAACAAGTTACTCTTGGGTACATGTAGTAATTCATAGAATGATATTTCTAAGATGATAAATAACATAGGTAAAATGAAAGAATACTAATAACCTATCAGTGTAGATATCCTTAAGAGCATTAGAAAATGTAAGAAAAGGTAAAATTACTTTTCTAATGCAATGGAACATAAGTGGGTTAAGTTTAAACTATCCAAATGACAGAGAAACAAGAATCAATGATTTGCAAATCATCTTGTCAGAAAGGGCAAATATCACAGGTGTTTGCTTGAATAAACATTGGTTTACGAACGTCAATATAAAATTCTTTCATAATTATTGAAATTTATATGCTAACAGGAGATTTTATAAGAATACTGTAACCCGTGGAAGATCCTGCACACCTCTGGAAAGGTCGATGGAATGAAGAAGACATGATTTTGATCCACTATATAAAGTATGTATGCTTGAAAGCTGCTTTGTAGAGTTTGGAGAAAATATTGTTTTAGAACATTCTAAACACATCACCCAATCTATAGAGCTATCTAAAACAACAGAACTGCTCTGAAAAACCTACATCAAGTGACAGTTCAGCACAAAAAGTATGAGCTTGTTCCATCATAGTGATGGGTGTAGTGGACTACAGATAATAATAATTGAAGTTCTAAAACTTTTTCAAAAAAATTTCCCTCTTACTGTATTATGCCACAAAACTGTATCAAATAAAGTTAAGTGAATTACTGGAAAAAGACACCTACTCAAGGAACTAAAAAACAATAAAAGTCCCAACTTTGTCATCTACATAAAAAGGTACAAAAATATTTTTAACAAGGTTGTAATAAGGTGGCAAATAATAGATTTATTTTGGAAAGTGTAAACAAGTCAAAGGCACTATGCTCAATTATCGAAGCCAAAACAGGCCCTATAGTTAGTGGCCATATGGCCACAGAACTTGAAAGAGAGTATTCCAATCAACATTGTCAAAAGCTTTCTCTAAGTCTATAAATACTAGGAACGTAGGTTTGCCTTTCCTTAATCTAGCTTCGAAGATAAGCCGTAGAGTCAGTATTGCCTCACGTGTTGTAATATTTCTATGGAATCCAAACTGATCTTCCCCGCGGTCGGCATCTACTAGTTTTTCCATTCGTCTGTATTGAATTCATGTTAGTATTTTGCAGCCGTGACTTATTAAACTGATAGTTCGGTAATTTTCACATCTGCCAAACCTGCTTTCTTTGGGATTGGAATTAGTCTATTCTTCTTGAAGTCTGAGGGTATTTCGCCTCTCATACATCTTGCTCACCAGATGGTAGAGTTTTGTCAGGACTGTCTCTCCCAAGGCTGTCAGTAGTTCTAATGGAATGTTCTCTACTCCCGGAGCTTTCTTGCGACTCAGGTCTTTCAGTGCTCTGTCAAACTCTTCACGCAGTATCATATCTCCCATTTCATCTTCATCTACATCCTCTTCCATTTCCATAATACTGTCCTCAAGAACATTGCCCTTGTATAGACCCTCTATATACTCCTTCCACCTTTCTGCTTTCCCTTCTTTGCTTAGAACTGGGTTTCCATCTGAGCTCTTGATATTCATACAAGTGGCTCTCTTTTCTCCAAAGATCTCTTTAATTTTCCTGTAGGCAGTATCTATCTTACCCCTAGTGAGATAAGCCTCTACATCCTTACATTTGTCCTCTAGCCATCCCTGCTTAGCCATTTTGCACTTCCTGTTGATCTCATTTTTGAGACGTTTGTATTCCTTTTTGCCTGCTTCATTTACTGCATTTTCATATTTTCTCCTTTCATCAATTAAATTCAAAATTTCTTCTGTTACCCAAGGATTTCTACTAGCCCTCGTCTTTTTACCTACTTGATCCTCTGCTGCCTTCACCACTTCATCCCTCAAAGCTACCCATTCTTCTTCTACTGTATTTCTTTCCCCCATTGTGGTCAGAGTCCGCATCTGCCCCTGGAAATGTCTTACAATTTAAAACCTGGTTCCTAAATCTGTGTCTTACCATTATATAATCTATCTGAAACCTGTCAGTATCTCCAGGCTTCTTCCATGTATACAATCTTCTTTTTTGATTCCTGAACCAAGTGTTAGCTATGATTAGGTTGTGCTCTGTGCAAAATTCTACCAGGAGGCTTCCTCTTTCGTTTCTTACCCACAATCCATATTCACCTACTACATTTCCTTCTCTCCCTTTTCCTACTGACGATTTCCAGGCACCCATGACTATTAAATTTTCATCTACCTTCGCTATCTGAATAATTTCTTCTATTTCATCATACATTTCTTCAATTTCTTCATCATCTGCAGAGCTAGTTGGCATATAAACTTGTACTACTGTGGTAGGCGTGGGTTTCATATCTATCTTGGCCACAATAATGCGTTCACTATGCTGTTTGTAGTAGCTTACCCACATTCCTATTTTCCTATTCATTATTAAACCTATTCCTGCATTACCCCTATTCGATTTTGTGTTTATAACTCTGTAGCCACCTGACCAGAAGTCTTGTTCCTCCTGCCACCAAACTTCACTAATTCCCACTATATCTAACTTTAACCTATCCATTTCCCTTTTTAAATTTTCTAACCTACCTGCCCGATTACAGGATCTGACATTCCACGCTCCGATCCGTAGAACGCCAGCTTTCTTTCTCCTGATAACGACATCCTCCTGAGTAGTCCCCGTCCGGAGATCCGAATGGGGGACTATTTTACCTCTGGAATGTTTTACCCAAGAGGACGCCATCATCATTTAACCATACAGTGAAACTGCATGCCCTCGGGAAAAATTACGGCCGTAGTTTCCCCTTGCTTTCAGCCGTTCACAGTACCAGCACAGCAAGGCTGTTTTGGTTAGTGTTACAAGGCCAGATCAGTCAATCATCCAGACTGTTGCCCCTGCAACTACTGAAAAGGCTGCTGCCCCTCTTCAGGAACCACACATTTGTCTGGCCTCTCAACAGATACCCCTCCATTGTGGTTGCACCTACGGTACGGCTATCTGTATCGCTGGGGCACGCAAGCCTCCCCACCAACGGCAAGGTCCATGGTTCATGGTGGGGGAGGGGGAGGGGGTAAAGTAGTTTAACATAAAACAAGCAAAGCTACATGATATTCAAATCTATAACGAAAAACAGGATTTGCACGAAGCTAGCTGTGTAAAATGCAATTAGTAAAAAATTTATCAGAAGTCTCGAATTCACTATACCCTACAAATAAATCAAATAGCCTGGTATTTGCAGTGATAATATTACACAATGCAACCAGTATGCACATCAGGGGTATAGTACATCACAGCTACATCAAATCAGTAATAATGTGTGGAATTACATTCTGGGGCAGCTCGAACAATACATCTCGAATGTTAACATTCCAAAAGTCCACCATTATAAATCTGCACAAGGCAAAGTGAAGAACACCAAGTTGCCTACTTAAAAAATCATAAAGTGTTCCCTCATTGTACACCTATGAACTGATTCTCTTTGTTCACAGCATGTGCGATTTATATGTCACAAATCAATTTCAACCTGAATACAAGACTAGGTATCAAAATAATTTTATGCTGCCTACCTATCATTTGAAACTTTATGCTCAAACTCAGTCATACATGGGAATTTTGAAAATTTCCTCAACTGATTGGAAAGCTGTCTGTGTCACCTGGTGCACTTAGGACCAAAAATTGCCTTATTTAGAGACTTCAACATATATACCAGAGAAGATAGTGATAGAGAGAGTACTTCTATGAACTTAGCAACCATCTACGGACTGTTTGTGGCAAATTATCTACCAATAAAAGGAAATGTTTATCTTGACACAATTGCCACAAATCTAAATAGTTGGGACTACAAAGTAAGTGTGTTTGACTATGTACTTGCAGATCACTGTGCAGTGATCATGAAGCTATGGACTAACTCTGATATTACACAACAGATTCCCAGCAGGTATTTCAATTGTTGTTGTGCTCTTCAGTCCAGAGACTGGTTTGATGCACCTCTCCATGCTATTCTATCCTGTGCAAGTTTCTTCATCTCCCAGTATCTACTGCAGCCTACATCCTTCTGAATCTGTTTAGTGTATTCATCTCTCAGTCTCCCTCTACGATTTTTACCCTCCATGCTGCCCTCCAATAGACACACCACAAAGAAAAGTTTAGAGCTTTTCAAAACTGCAGTGCCTTCTACAGATTGGCAAAAAATATTTAAAGAATTGGCAGCAAATTATGATTCAGTTGCATGTTCCAGACCATTAAAGTCTGATTTGATGAAAATTTTTCAGGAGATAATCAACTGCCAAATCATAATGTACACTGAAAATTGTCAAAGTAAGGAGGTAGTATACTCCTCGATTAGCTAAAATAAAATGTATTGTTCAGATACTAAATGATAAGGTCAAAGCAGCTAAAGATACTGATAATAAGGATAGACTGTATCGTAATTATTTACAGGCCAAAAGGATCTAAAGGAAGGAAGCAGACGAAGCAAAGAAGAAAACGGCTGGTCCCGGCAGAGGTTCAAGTCCTTCCTCGGGCATGGGTGTGTGTGTTTGTCCTTAGGATAATTTAGGTTATGAAGTGTGTAAGATTAGGGACTGCTGACCTTAGCAGTTAAGTCCCATAAGATTTCACACACATTTGAACAAAGAAGGAAAGTAATGTCAATTATACTGAAGAAACTCACAATCCTTGCAAGGCCACCACTTGCTCTAATTTGTGCAGTCCACATGAATTTAATGAACAATTTTTAAAGTTAATGGAAAGCACAGTAGGTGAAATTCCTGACTTTGGATTAGATCCTACAGTTGCAGTGAAATTTGAAAATAAATGCAGCATGGTACTGTGGAAGATAGTGTGTATAAACAGCATAAAAAAATTGTAAAACACATCTCATCAGGAAGTCCTGATATTTATGACATTCCCTGTACCATGTTAAAAATTATAATACATGAAATTGCAGAAAGTGCTGACAGTAGTAATAAATAAATCCCTCCATGCTGGGGAAATTCCGACTTCCTAAAAGTGGCATGCAGAATTGCTGTTTACAAAAATAGTAATACAAATG